>NC_035433.2:128596694-128597180 GCF_002127325.2 Helianthus annuus | reverse complement strand
GTACCGAGAGATATACCGATTTCGGGTTAAACGTTAAACTTAGGTTCCAACCGTCTCTGACCGAGCTTGGGTGATTCCTGCTCGAGTCAGTAGACTAAGTAGGGACTTCAGCTTTGTGGTTCAACTGTAGTCAAAATAATCTCTAAAACAATCAAATTAACGGGAATAACCAAGTGTTAAGTGATAGGTTAACCGAATCGAGAAGCTGGCCGAACGGCTAGGCTGTTCGATCGAACAGCCCAACCGAACGACTATGCCAGCCGATCGGCTAGGCTAACCGATCGAATAGCACATTAGACCCACCAACTCACAAAGGTGTAGTATTGACGAGGTAACTGTTCGATCGACTACACCACTCGATTGTAATCATTACTACTCGAATCATGAAATACTATACTTCAAAACACTTAGACTTTTCGAAACATTGGAATGTCACCCGATCGAGCATGCCAGCCGATCGAGTGACATATTTAAAACAAGGGAGGC
>NC_035433.2:128481517-128595194 GCF_002127325.2 Helianthus annuus | reverse complement strand
TCCTAAACAAAATTGGCAGGGGGGTTATTCCAACTTTATTTATTCTCGCCAAGGCAAATTGGACGGACTCCAACGGCCTGAAATCACGATATGGCCTAGAATGCGCATGGCATAAATTCCCTAAGAATCGAGGGCCAGGAACATTCCCCTAGAGTCGAAAGTGACGACAAGTCAAACTGTGAATAGTTAATGATTGCCATGGTTTAGTCAAAGTCTAGTAGCCTGCAGGACAATCCATTTTCCGATTTTAGAGTTTGCTTCGTTGATGTTTTATATGATTTACCTATTTTACATGGTATTTTAGATTTGTTGGATTACTACCATTTGTGTGTCAATGCTGCGTGACCGATTTGTTGCTTATTCTATCTCGATTCAAATCCCTGTTGATGTGATCTAAACGAACCAGTGTGCTATGCTACGCTATACGACTAAAGCTAGACGATACAATGTGATGCTATCCGATATGCAAAACGAACGACACTCGACTTGTGGTTATAGGTTTCTGTTTTCTGACAGCCTCTGTGATAAAATTTCGTACGTGTTTAGGGAAATTAAGTGCTCTATTTGCTTAATGCTTATGTGCTCTAATTGCTTCTGTGCTTATGTGCCTCTATGATTATGTGCTTATGTGATTATATGTGTTACGTGACGAGAGATGCGACGTGATTCTAAGCTTTAGAGATCTAAGAACGTGTGAGACTCGAATTCGTTGTGTTGAGCCTGTGACGATGTCTATTGCAGACCATGTCGTCATCTGGACAACCTAGATCACGCTCGCGCCTTACCCGCCAGGAGAAAAGAGATCGACGTCTGGCTGCTATCATCTCTAAGACCGTGGCGAAGGCCGTGAGTGAGGTTTATGAAAACGCCAGCAAATCATCTGAGATGTCACAAGCTGATGCTCCGAAAGAATCCAGCAAGACTGCTTTTAGCTTCAAGCAATTTAAGGCATGTGGGCCAAAAGAGTTCACCGGCGAGGATGGTCCAACGGCTATGTTTCACTGGTTTGACTCGATAGAAGTCACCTTTCGTCAAAGTGGATGCCCAGATAATCTCCGGACTCTCAATGCTACTGGCGTCTTCCAGTCCCGTGCTTTGGACTGGTGGACTGCTGAAAGAAACAAGCGCGGAAACGACGCAGCCTATGCTCTGTCATGGAAGAAGCTGAAGGAAATCATGATCGAAGAATACTGTCCCTCCCACGAACGCCAAAAGTTGGAGGATGAATTCTGGGGTATTAAACAAGACAAGGGTGACAACGCCGGACTCACTGCTCGCTTCAAGCAGTTAAGCATCATCTGTCCAGACCAGGTCAAGACTCCCGACATGACCATCAAGAAATACATCCGCGCTCTTCCTGACTGTGTAGCGGATTTTGTCCTAGCTTCAAAGCCCGCAACGATTGAGGAGACCTACCTGCTCGCCGCTGAGATTAATGACAAGCGGGTGAAGGCTGGTTTCTGGGATAAGCCATCCAAGTCGTTGCATCAAGTTACTGCCGCATCAACCGACAACCCTACCGCTCAAGCCTCCAAGTCCTCGAGAAGAAGAAAGAAGAACAAGGGTTGTGCCGCCGCAACCAATGCTGCTCCTCTTCAGTCAGTACCGCCACAACAGCAGCAACCACAGCGCACTGCGCCAGTGATCAATGCGCCGCCGGCTAAGCGTGCGTACACCGGCCCCCACCCACTCTGTGCTACATGTTCTTATCATCACCCGGTGGGTGTGGCCTGCCGTTTCTGTGTCCACTGCAACGTTTACGGGCATTTCACTGCGAATTGCCGCTATGGTCCCCGTCAAGCTCAAGCTCAAGCTCAAGCCGCTGTCAACCAGGCTCTACTCACAGCTCCTCAAGCTCCTCAAGCTGCACAGGCCCCGGCAAACAATGTTCGGACCTGCTTTGCATGTGGTGACCCTAACCACTTCGCAAACCGGTGCCCGAACAGAGTGGTGAAACAAGAAGCTCAACAACCCCAGCAACAACAACAACAGCCTCAACAACAAGCCGCTCACGCCAGAACTTTCAACATCAATGCACGCCAGGCTCAAGCTGATAACAACGTGGTCAATGGTACGTTCCTCGTGAATGGTATATATGCATCATGTTTGTTTGATACTGGAGCCGATAACTGCTTTGTGTCATTTGAATTTGAAAAGCTTCTTAGACGTAAGCGCTCTTATCTTTCGACACCCTTCGAAGTAGAAGTCGCTACCGGAAGAACCATTGCTGTCAATTCTGTACTCCGTGATTGTACTCTCGAGCTCAACAATCATATATTCCCGATTAATCTCATTCCAATGCAACTCGGAAGTTTCGATGTCATAGTAGGCATGGACTTTCTTCGTGAAAACCATGCTGAAGTTGTGTGTGCCGATAAGATGATTCGTTTTGTGCTAGCTAGTGGTGATATTCTATGTGTTTATGGTGAAACTACTGCAAAAGATCTCAAGCTCATGTCCTGTCTTCAAGCTCGCAAATATCTCCGCAAGGAATATCGAGCCTTTTTGGCCAACATTGTTGTAGCTGAGACGGACAAGAAAAAGAAAGTTGAAGTCAAGGATGTTCCTGTTGTCCGAGAATTTCCTCAGGTGTTCCCTGATGATCTTCCTGGATTACCTCCTAGTCGTGATATCGACTTTCGAATCGACCTTATTCCAGGAGCCAACCCAGTGGCCAAAGCTCCGTATCGACTCGCTCCATCTGAAATGCGAGAACTCTCAAACCAACTCCAAGAGTTACTTGAAAAAGGCTTTATTCGCCCGAGCACTTCTCCATGGGGCGCACCAGTCCTTTTCGTCAAAAAGAAGGACGGGTCGTTCCGAATGTGCATCGATTACCGGGAATTGAACAAGCTGACCATCAAGAACCGATACCCCTTACCAAGAATCGATGATCTGTTTGACCAACTACAAGGTGCTCAGTGTTTCTCCAAGATTGATCTACGTTCAGGCTACCATCAGTTGCGGATTCAAGAGGAAGATATACCCAAAACCGCTTTTCGAACCCGATACGGCCACTATGAATTTGTTGTCATGCCTTTTGGTCTGACCAACGCACCCGCGGTCTTCATGGATCTGATGAATCGCGTGTGTAAACCGTTCTTAGACCGTTTCGTCATTGTATTTATCGACGATGTCCTGATCTATTCCAGATCGAGGGCCGAACATGCGCAGCATTTGCGATTGGTTCTCGAGTTGCTTCAGGGAAACCAACTCTACGCCAAATTCTCCAAGTGTGAGTTCTGGTTGGAGGAGGTTCAATTTCTGGGTCACATTGTGAATAGTCGGGGTATACACGTTGATCCTGCAAAGATTGAGGCAGTCAAGGGATGGGTTACGCCAAAGAATCCGTCAGAAGTTCGCTCTTTTCTCGGATTAGCAGGTTACTACCGGCGATTCATCGAAGGATTCTCAAAGATTGCTGTACCACTTACCTCCCTTACTCATAAAGACAAGCCTTTTGTGTGGGGAACCGCGCAGGAGACTGCTTTCCAAACCCTCAAACACATGCTGTGCCATGCACCAGTTCTTACACTGCCGGACGGAAGCGATGACTTCGTTGTCTATTGTGATGCTTCAAACCTTGGACTTGGCTGTGTTCTCATGCAACGAGACAAGGTTATAGCTTACGCATCTCGACAGCTCAAAATCCACGAGAAGAACTATACAACCCATGACCTCGAGCTAGGCGCAGTTGTCTTTGCCTTAAAGATTTGGCGACACTACCTGTATGGTACAAAGTGTACGATCTTCACCGATCACAAGAGCCTACAACATATCTTTAACCAGAGAGAACTCAATATGCGTCAACGCCGATGGGTAGAACTTCTCAACGATTACGACTGTGAGATCCGTTATCACCCAGGCAAGGCGAATGTAGTTGCAGACGCCCTCAGCAGAAAGAATTACGTGATAGGTGTTCGAAACATCCAGGCTCAGTATAACCTCGAAGCTCTCATCCGCGAAGCACAACACGCTTGCTTTAACGAGCGTACGTTGAAGAAAGAACGAATCTATCACGATGGAACTCAGCTCGTGAGCAAAGCCAACGGGATATTCTATTATCTGGACCGAATCTGGGTTCCGAGGAGGACAGATTTGCGAAAGATTATCATGAACGAAGCCCACAAATCCCGATATTCCATTCATCCCGGTGCGGACAAAATGTACCAGGACCTTCGCTACAAGTACTGGTGGCCTGGGATGAAAAGGGATATTGCTCTATATGTTGGTAGCTGTTTAACTTGTGCAAGAGTCAAGGCTGAACACCAAAGACCGTCAGGCTTACTCGAACAACCGCCGATACCCGTATGGAAGTGGGAAAGCATAGCTATGGATTTCATAACTAAGCTTCCGACCACGCCATCAGGTCACGACAGTATTTGGGTTATAGTCGACCGTCTAACCAAATCAGCCCACTTTCTGCCAATACGAGAAGACTATAAGGTGGCCAAGCTAGCCCAAATCTACACCAACGAGATCATTAAGAATCATGGTACGCCTCGAGACATCATTTCTGATCGCGACGCTCGGTTTACATCGAGATTGTGGGAAACTTTTCAAGCAGCTCTTGGTACGACGCTGAATTTGAGTACCGCATTCCACCCGCAAACCGACGGGCAGACTGAAAGAACGATTCGTACTATTGAAGACATGCTCCGTGCGTGTGTTATCGATTTTGGTGGTAGTTGGAGCAAACACCTACCGTTGGTCGAATTTTCGTACAATAATAGCTATCACTCCAGCATCGAAATGGCACCTTTCGAAGCCTTGTATGGTAGGAGATGTCGCTCGCCTATTGTATGGCACGAGGTCGGTCACTCACAATTGACTGGGCCCGAGATTCTGCAAGAAACGACTGACAAGATCCACCAGATAAGGGAAAATTTGGTAAAGGCCCGGGACAGACAAAAGATGTACGCCGATAAACGACGCAGGCCCCGCGAATTTGCAGTTGGCGACTACGTGCTCCTAAAGGTATCACCTTGGAAGGGAGTAGTCCGATTCGGCAAAAGAGGGAAACTTGCGCCTCGATTTGTTGGACCTTTTAAGATCCTGGAAAGGATCGGTAAAGTTGCCTACAAACTCGAATTACCGGAGGAACTCAACAATGTCCACCCGACTTTCCATATTTCAAACCTTCGAAAATGCGTAGCCGACCACGACGCAATAATACCACTCGACGATCTTCAGGTCAATGAAACGCTACACTTCGTGGAAAAGCCTGTCGAAATCATGGACCGACAGACCAAGCAACTCAGACGCTCACGCATTCCTATTGTAAAAGTACGATGGGAAGGCAAACGAGGCGCGGAGTTTACTTGGGAACTCGAAAGTGACATGAAGGCCAAGTACCCGCAGTTGTTCAGATAGATCTGAAGCATCAAATAGGTAAAATCACACGGCGATGTACGGTTCTCGGCCTAATTTCGGGACGAAATTCCCTAAAGGAGGGGAGACTGTAACACCCCGTGTTTTCCAAAGTCAAAGTCAAAGTCAAGAGTTGACTGTTATTGGAATTAAAGATTAATAAAGATTAATTTCATTTTAGTTTCATTTTGATTTTCATATTATTTGGAGTAAGTGTTGTATAATCAAGCTAATCGACCGATAATCGAACTGTGAATCAACGACCGACTGTGAATGATAGGAAGTAACAACGCAATAAAGCTAGTCAATCAATAATCAAGCTAATCAAATCAATCATCAAACTCAAGTATGGATAATTTTAAATGCTTTTATACGTGTGTGTGTGCCTTATGTGTTACTTGTGCATGTTTACTTTTATGTTAAAGTGTGTGGTGAATCAATCAAATCAATCAAGACTCAAGGGTGAATCAAACTCAATCGAAATCGAACCCGAAACGTGGTGTAAGGATGCTTGTATGTTAGATATAGTAGTTGGAACTAAAAGTAATTTGATTAGGAATTCTATCATTCTCAAATCATCGTTCATCGAACTCGAAATATCAAAAATCGTCGCGAAACACTCAAAACCAGGCAAGCCGATCGAACAGGGCAACCTGATCGAACAGGCTAGCCGATCGAACAGGGCAACCTGATCGAACAGGCTAGCCGATCGAACAGGAATGATGTTCGATCAGCTCACCCTTTCCTCTTTTGGAAGCCTATAAATAGGGCTGTCTTTGTCAAACTTTCCACTTTTGGAAAAGCTCTGACCGACCAGCCTCTTCTTCTCACTAAATCTCAGATTTCTCTCAAACCGGTAAGTATTCCGCTCTAATCCTTGTACGTTTTTGTTCATTAATCGATTCTCCATCTTTCTATCTTTCAAAATCTGAATTTCATCCATGAAATCACCAAGATCTAGGTGTTCTTGAGTGATGTCATCATGGTGTTCTTGGTGTTCATCAAGAACTTCATGTTCTTGACTTCATTCAACCATGAATAAGCTAGATCTAACCGATTTCCACATCAATAACCTAAAATCTTCCAAAGATCTTAACATTTCACGGTGAAAAAGGATTGGAAGATGGGTTTTCATCTATCTTTCAACTCTTTTACACTCAAAAAGGTGAAAACGAGACTTGAACCGATTTACAAACCATTCTAAACAAAAACATGGTTCAAGATTCGGGTTCTACCGAGGGATATACCGATTTCGGGTTAAACGTTAAACTTAGGTTCCAAACCGTCTCTGACCGAGCTTGGGTGATTCCTGCTCGAGTCAGTAGACTAAGTAGGGACTTCAGCTTTGTGGTTCAACTCGTAGTCAAAATATCTCTAAAACATCAACAATTAACGGGAATAACCAAGTGTTAAGTGATAGGTTAACCGAATCGAGAAGCTGGCCGAACGGCTAGGCTGTTCGATCGAACAGCCCAACCGAACGACTATGCCAGCCGATCGGCTAGGCTAACCGATCGAATAGCACTTAGACCCACCAACTCACAAAGGTGTAGTATTGACGAGGTACTGTTCGATCGACTACACCACTCGATTGTAATCATTACTACTCGAATCATGAAATACTATACTTCAAAACACTTAGACTTTTCGAAACATTGGAATGTCACCCGATCGAGCATGCCAGCCGATCGAGTGACATATTTAAAAACAAGGGAGTGCTAGCCGATCGGTTGGGCTAACCGATCGAACAGCTGTTCGATCGGCCAACTTGAAAGGTAGTACAAACCATCATACACAAACACATCCTTCACATCAAAGGAAGAAACAATCCACTTGAAGGAACCAGCCGATCGAGCCAGCCAGCCGATCGAATGGATGTTCGAACGGACTTTCAAACCAATCGAACAGCCCACTCGATCGAACTGCTGTCCGATCGAATGGCCTACTCGATCCAAGTACATTGTTTACTTTTTCCGCGTTACTCATCGTTGTGTTATCGAACTATTCAGGCTAACCTATTCTCAGTGCTCCCTTCAATCCACGATCAACCACTGTGAGTATACTCGATCCCTTTTTGCTTTCAGCACTTTTGGGTGTTACATACGTAATCTATCAAATTCACAAACAACACAAACTATTTGAACGCTAACCTACTTGCATGTATTACTTGTCTAAATGATTGCTGTTTATTATGTTTACACGTGGAGTGCTATCTGCCTGCTTTAGCAACATAGTACTATAGTTTGGACTCAGCACCCGTTCACACGGGGGTTGCTAAGGACAATTACTTGCATGGATTACGGTGGTAATCATGTATTGCGAACTGTCTCGGACAGTCAACTTGAAGTCATTGGTATCGATGGTCCCATGTCGATAATTTACATGCATCGTTTGCCCTTGTGTACGTGCTTGGTTATGCGTAAACTATTCGAACTCTATATGCTATATCAAACTTGTGTACTCACCTTTACATTATATGTATTGACTTTTATTTTAACGTATGTGACAGGTGTTTAAGCTACTAGCGTGCTAGGGAAGC
Source organism: Helianthus annuus (assembly GCF_002127325.2). Lineage (NCBI taxonomy): Eukaryota > Viridiplantae > Streptophyta > Magnoliopsida > Asterales > Asteraceae > Helianthus > Helianthus annuus. Next base: position 128,587,285 of record NC_035433.2, on the reverse strand, counting down.
GAGGCAATAATAAGCTTCTAGGAGCCTGTGACCTTAGGACAGTGTCCACGTATCTGTTCCAGGGCCATAATTATCTGTAGATCTTGTACTGGCACCTGTAGTCAGTAAGATTTACAGTTAGTCGTCTAGAAGTCTTAAGACAATATTTAAATCGGTTTGTAATAATTAAGAATTTGAGTTGTCGGAACAGTTCCCATATTGTTTGGTTGATTTCTATGATAACTTGTTATTATTTGGGACACGGTATGGGACGTGTTATATAACTAAATTGTATGATAGTTGTTGTGGAAACTTCTGAACAATCTGTTTCGCTCAGTGCCGCGCCCCGATGATTCCGCCATCGGTTGGGGTGTGACAGGGACCGCTATTTCTGACTCGTATGAGAAACCGGTCTCGTCCAACTTGAGGGAGGCAGAGATTGTATCTGGCATTCGTTATCGTGATAACACGGTGAAGCTGGATTTGAATACCCCTGTGGAGGACCCTTACGCACAACAAGGTTATTCGAATATCGGTTACGGTGGCGAGTACAGCTTTGTACAGCAGGAGTGTTATCCAAACCACAGTTACGGTTGTCAACAAAGCTTACAAGGTTATTCGAATTTCGGTTACGGTGGCGAGCACAACTTTGTACAGCAGGAGTGTTATCCAAACCACAGTTACGGTTGTCAACAGAGCTTTGAACATCAAGTCTATTCGGACCTCGGTGACGATGGTGAGCCGGAGGATGTGTCTGTTGACGAGGAAGGTTGTTACCCGGTTACATTTTCGTTTGATACAACGCAGACCCTTTCGTCACGTAAAGAGTTGGTGCATTGGGTACAAGACACGACAAAAGACAATGGTTACCTCATTGTGATTAAGAGGTCGAATAAAAGAGGAGAGAATTACAAGATTTGGTTTCAATGTACTTTTGGTGGGGAGCATAAGAGTATAGCTACACAGAGGAAAACGGGTAGCAAGAAAATAGGCTGCCCGTTCGAGATGATCGGGTTTTCGGAATCATCCGGAAGTGTTTGGAGGATCGAGGTGACGAAGGCGAAGCATAACCACACTCCTATTGAAAACTTAGAGGGTCACGCGTATGCGAGAAGGCTTTCTTCGGAGGATAAAAAACTGGTTAAGGAGCTAGCAGAGCAAGATATTCCCAACCAAAGTATCTGGCGAACGCTGACAAAAAACAATCCGGCTAGAAAGCTTATTCCGAAAGATATACACAACGCTGTTCAGAAGATCAACGCCGAAAAAAATGTCGGTAAGTCTCCGATGCAAAAACTTGAAAACATTCTTCTCGAAAAAGATTACACTTATTACATGCGCACGAATGAGATATCGAACGAAGTTGAAGATGTCTTCTTTGTTCACAAAAAATCATTCACTATGTGGTGTGCCTTCCCGCATGTGCTAATGATTGACGCCACCTACAAAACGAACATGTACAACCTGCCATTTGTTCAGGTCGTAGGCATGACGTCGACAAACAAATCGTTTACGGCTGCTTGTGCGGTAATTTCCGCTGAGAAGTTAGAGAACTGCCTATGGGTGTTGCAGAGGATCAAGTCTATGCTGGTAGGATGTATGGAACCGCGCGTGATTTTAACAGACAGGGAATTTGCGCTAATGAACGCGTGTGAACAAGTTTTTCCAAAAGCGCATAAGTATCTTTGTCGGTTCCATATTCAACAAAATATTAATAAGAACAGCAAGAGGAAATTCTCTGACAAGGAGTGGAAAGAATTCATACGTACATTTTGGACATTGTGCGAGTCTACGACCGAGGAAATATACAGGTATAACTTGGAAAACCTTGAAGCACAGCTGAAAGAAGATGACCGTGAACGTGGGTATTTCTTACATACCGTGAACGTGGGTATTTCTTACATAATTATGTTCAAATTTTATATAATAACAAAAACTGACTATTTACGTTTTTTAATTTTAGAGGTTTTTGATTATTTGATGAAATCCTGGTTGGATCCGTACCGTGAAAAGTTTGTATCTTGCTGGATTAACAAAACTATCAACTTTCACCAAACTACGACCAACAGGGTTGAGGGCATGCATGCAACACTAAAAAGTCACTTTCCAAGTCATCGCAACACACTGGATAAACTTGTACTGTATGTTGATCATGTTGTTGATAGACAATACGCCGAGATTAGAAGTAGCTTTGAAACAAGCCTCCGAAAAGTGATGAAGCACCACAAGGATCAGCCCATGCTTGCATATATTCTTAGAAAGGTTTCAATATATGCGATTGAGCTTTTGAGTATGGAACTAAAACGTAAGGAAGACGGGTTGAGAGCCTACGGTGCAAGCTGTGGTTGCCAACTTTTTACCAGCTGTGGTTTGCCATGTGCCTGTCGTTTGGAAAAGATGGAAAATAACGGTAATTAATATTTTTGACCTTTCTCGTTATGATTTTGCCACCTAATTTGTTTTCATCCACAAGTCAGTAAATCCGGATCACACACATAGACGTGTTCTGGAAGAAGCTTGACTTCAAGCCTGCAAGGAATAACATAGAGGATATCGATGTAGACGCGGAATTTGAAAAATTGAAACAACAGATCGATCCAACACCCCCTCAAGTGAAAAGGAGCTTCTTTGAAAAGTTTCAGCAAATCCTCAATCCAGGGAACAATAACAAAAAACCTCCTGTTGTTCTGAAGAAAACTCGTGGTCGCCCAACATTGAAAACGCAGGAACAAAGGAAGGTTGAAGCCGCTAGAAAAAGCTCGTACATTCCGTCGGAAGAAACTTGGGTCGAGGCCTCAGACGATCTTCCCCGTCACAGCTCGTACAAATCATCCGAAGATTCTAGAAGACAAAAGAATACCAAACCGCTCAACCTACACCCTGATTTCTCGATGATCAAGCTCGGTCCTAAGACGGATATAGCGATCTGCAACTACGCATCTCAGATTCCCAAAGTGATCCATCCGTACATCGTGAGAATAAAGGACATGAAACCAGATGGTCATTGTGGGTTTCGATCGGTGGCTGTTGGGTTAGGAGTGAAACAAAATACATATTTGATGATCCGGAAACAACTTATAATGGAGTTACGTATGAACGAATCGCTTTGGAGGCAGGTTTTCGATCCGGAAAACATAGGACATTATGATGCGCTGGTTAGACGGATACATTATACAGGGATCAGATCAACGCGTACGGAATGCTTACGTATCGTCCCCCTGACCTTAATGTAACCCCATGTGTTCAAGATGTATGTTAAATGTGTTTAATAATAATCATGTTAATTCTTTTACAATCCAAAAGTACGTTTGTGTTTGTTCAATATATGCGTTACATCACGTTAAAAACCGAATGTCACCCCCACGACCCAATCAGATTCAAAATGACAATATACATCATAATACTACAATTAATGAAAAAATACGTCATGTACATGTACGGTAGGCGGCTGATACACATAACACTACTCATAGGAGTACTTGTGCTTTCAAACCAAAATGATACGATATAATGGAATATGACATCACACGCAACCGATTTGATCAGGAACTTGCAGTATAGTCCATATATATTAAAAAATGATGTATAATGGAAAAAGCGTAAAATTTAGACTATTATCGACGCGTTTGTGGATTAAAAACAATTTTAAAAAAATTAAAAAAGGCCCTAAGCGCTGCGCTTTGACCTAAGAGGGGCGCTTTGGCACCTAAGCGGGGCGCTTTGCCCTAAGCGGGGCGCTTTGGTCCTTCGTTTAACCTGAAACGGGGCAGCTTCTCCCCCATTTCAGCAACAAACACAAACACACACACAAAGGTGTGATTAGACACACTTGGGCTACGATCTTCTTTTTCAAGATTTCAACCGCTAAAAGGTAAGATCGAACATCCTTTATCGTTTTTGTTAAATAGTTATGTTTGATATTGTTTTGATTTGGGCGGGTTTTGATTCAGTGCTGGGTTCTGTTTTTGAAAACAAAGAACTAAAGCGCCGCGCCGAGGCCAAAGCGGGGCGCTTTAGTTCATGTTTAATTTTTTTTTCTATTATTTATTTGTTATTATTTATTGTTTAAATTGTTTAATAATATTATTTGTTTATTATCTTTTATTTAAATTATTTAATAATATTATTTTTTATTTAATATTATTTGTGTATTTGAATTGTTTAATAATATTATTTGTTTATTATCTTTTATTTAATATTATTTGTGTATTTGAATTGTTTAATAATATTATTTAGTTATTATTATTTATTGTTTAAATTGTTTAATAATATTATTTGTTTATTATCTTTTATTTAAATTGTTTAATAATATTATTTGTTTATTATTTTTTATTTAATATTATTTGTGTATTTGAATTGTTTAATAATATTATTTGTTTATTATCTTTTATTTAATATTATTTGTGTATTTGAATTGTTTAATAATATTATTTATTTATTATCTTTTAAACGTGCAGGGATGGATTCCGATGACGAGATTGAGCATATGGAGGCTGAGGGAGAGGTGGGAGAGGAGGTATGTCCGTACCTGCAGTTTGCGCAGGGGTCACGGGCGGCGAGGAGATGCGCTAGGTTGCACACCATGGAGATTGGGGGCATGTAGGGATAGACTGGGAGCTGTTGGAGACCGTGGGAGAGGCCGCGCGGACGCGTGATATAGTTGGACTAGATACTCCTTGGTCGCGCCTCTTTCAGATAGCGATGGAGGACTCGTACCGTGAGCTTACGGTCGAGTTTCTTTCTACGTTTACATACGCGCCGCATCCGGCGGGTTACGTGGAGGACCTGGATTTTCCAGTCCACGAAGTTACATTCCGTCTCGCCGGTCAGCAGTTTGTGATGAGTGTGCGGGAGTTTGCTGTCCATACAGGTTTGTACACAGAGCCCGAGCTTGATACTGATTTATATACGCAGGGGGTTAGGTAGATGGACAGGCAGACGCTTATTAGTTTCTGGAGAGCCATTTCCAGGGTTCCTTTGGGAAATCCTGGCAAAAGGCCACCACTATTAGAGACCCCTTGTACCGATACCTGCACCATATTATCGGGTCATCTATCGTGCGGCGGGGTACCAGCAGGGAGAAGGTCAACCTCAGTGACCTTTTCTTTCTATACTGCCTACTTCGCGGCCAGACCTGCGATCTAGCAGGCTGCCTGGCAGATTACTTTGCCACAGCATACCACCGGCAGCTCCGCGGGAAGCTGCACGGTGGCTCATACATCACCGCCATTGCACGCTCGCTAGGGATCGTGCCCGAGAGTGATCCGGAGCTGTCCGCGCCGATCCCGTCGACTACGTTGGGCCGCGCGTCAGTATCTGGCATGCAGATCACCCGTACCTTTGATGTTGGTCTGAGGTTTAAGGGCCGTGACGGGCTGATTTGGCATGCGGAGGTGTTGCCGGAGGTCATCCCGGTTGTTATTGAGGTGAGGCCTGGAGTGTTTGCCCCTCCTAATGTTCAGGAGGCCGCTCGGCAGGCTCAGCTACAGGCTCTGGGCCTCGATCAGTCTCAGGCTCAGGCTCAGCCTGTATTCGAGGATCCGACTCAGGAGGAGCATGTCGAGGAGATCCCGGTACCACCAGTTCAGCCAGCTCCTGAGCCGCCACAGTACCCACAGCACGTTTACGCTGACCTGCCTCCAGCAGCGCGTGAGGTGGCTCGGGACTTCGACCGGCGCCTCAGACGCCAGGGCGCACTCATTGACTGGATGGTCGAGACGCTCGTTGCTCTACGAGAGCTCGCTGGGTTGCCTCCACTTCCCCTCCCACCGTCCCCACCGCACGAGGATTAGTACCTTAGTTTGTTTGTATAGTGTTTTGTTATGTATTATGTACTCAGTTGTACCTTTTTGTTTTGTATGTACAAACTGATATATATATATATATATATATATATATATATATATATATATATATATATATTGCAGTTAATCTTCTATTTACATCACGTTAGTTTTGGATTGTTTACGTTTAATTCTTATGGCTTTCTGTACATTTTATTTAACGTGTTCGTTTAATTTAACAAAATAAACTAGGTTAACAGTTTATAAAGACGCACTTATATTATATACGTTCTATAAAAATAATGATGTAAAAAAACGTAATTATAAAACAACTATGAATTATATGTAATACTAATATTTTATAATAATAATAAAACCCAAATACAATTTTTTCCTCCAAAAAACACTACAAAACTAACCCACATCCCACCTATTTCCAACAAAAAAACAACACAAACTCCACTGCACACGCCATTTGTCTTTTTGCACACCCAAAGCGCCGCGCTATGGCCACAGAGGGGCGCTTTGGGCTTGGTCAACAGACAAGGACTGACTAAAAGTGCAGCGGAAATGAATACAAACTTTGTAAACACAATCCAAAGAAGAGAATAGTATGATAAACAATTGCTTCACATTAAGTCGAATGATTGAATTACAAAGCAAATGATTTCAAGCATGCTTACAATACTAAGCTCCCCCTCAGCCTGATACCCCAAGGTTGGTTGCACAAGATGAAAGGATTGGACTGGAGAAGAAGAATCCACTCAGTCAATCAAATGTAACAGTACAGGGTACTGCTCCATTTATAGGCAAACCAAACCACTGAGGCATCTCAGTTGACGTCACCATGATAGTGACATCTAACAAACTAACAACCTATAAAAACTGTTCTATACAAACTACTGATGTTAACAACTGATTATAAGTACAGTACAAAACAAGAGATAACTACTGCTTCACGTTCCACTGTTGTAGCCTGAGCACTGATGTTGAGCATCAGTGCTTTCTTCAAAGGTGATCAGTCCTTGAATGGGCAGTGCTTATGTCTTCAGCAATAGTTAGGAAACAACAGTAGATAGAGCAACAGTGTTTGTCTTCAGCAGTCTTTAGAATTTCATCAGTGTTTGATTCATCAGTTGTTATAGTGAGCAGTACTTAAGATCCATCAGCTGTTAGATTACCACTTTCAAGGGGAAAGCCAAGTGTAAACAGCTGCTTATTCTGAATCCACTGTTGTGATCCGGTTTTGGCTTTCATTATCTGTTCCTCTGGTAGGGTTTAATCCCAGCAATCTCCCCCTGGAACAGATAATGCCAAAACCCTTCATTATTCTGGACCTTTATTCCTCATCAGAAGTTCCTTAGCTTGCATTTTAAATTCTTCTTCAAAATTCTTGGAACTTGTGTCATCTTCATCCCTACACAATGTAAGTTCAAGGAGATCCTGCAAATCTTCAACACTAAGGCCTAGTGCTTCTTTCCTTGATATATACTTCATTTCGCCATTGGATCTGACCAAGGTCAATACGTGGGTCTTTTGATCAGACATCCACTTTAGTACTTTTAATCCTAATGGGTTTCTTGGGAGAGATTTATTTTTTTGATGAGTTTGGATATGTTGGCCTTGTGAAAACTTGCAGACTTTCAGACATTCTTTTGAAGGCCATTTCAATGACATTGTTTGCTGCAGCTATATCTTCTGCAGTCTCTCTTTCGATCAGCTCTTGCCTCTCAATGTCTGTCATGCCTGTCGAAGTGTTTAGTGATGCAGGTTTAGTTAATACCTCCTTAATGAGGTTTTGAAGTTTTGCTGAAGTCTCTTCTTTTAGACCCATTTTCATGATGGTATCATTGAAGTACTCAGCTTCCTTTTCTTTGACCTCTTCACTTGACAGTTGTTTTCCTTCTTCTTGGTTTGTCACAAGATTAGGATTATCTGCTGATTTGAACAATGTTTTGAGGTTTTCAATCTGCTGTTCAAGCTTCATCATTTGTTCACGTTTCTCTGAAGTGCCTGAAACAGTTATCTTCCTTTTCTTCAGCCTTTCATAGGCTTCATCAGTCTGCTGCTTTGACCATTTTGATATGACTTCAGCAGTATCCATTTTTGCATCCACCAGCTCCTTTTTCTTTCTTTTGTACTCAGCAGTTAGGTCAGCGATGAGCCTTTTGTATTTACTCCAATTTGGAGCATTCTTCTTCTTTTTAGGATCATTCTTGATTCTATCAATCCTATCAGTCTCATGTTTTAAAGCCACTATTGGCCATTCTTCAAATTGGTTTTCTTCAGCAGGATAAAATTTTTCTTGCATAATGTATGCAAGAAGTTTTCTTCTCACCTCTTTTCGTTGATCTGCCTTTTCTTTGCTCAGTTCTTGTGCAAAATCTTTTATTTGTTTGACTTTTGTGAGCAGAAAATCCAATCTTTCAGCAATGACTTCATCACTTTGATCTTCACATTCAACCTTGGCTCTTATCTTAGCCTGTCTTGCTTTGAGCTCTAGGTATTCATCCATGTCTTCTGGGATTATGAAGCCAACAAGTGAAGGAAATCTTCTGTTTGAAGGATCATCATCAGAGTAAAATTGCCTCATCTCATTTTTATAGCCTCTAATTCCAGTGGATATTTTGCAGCAATGGGATCATATTTGTCCTCATTTGCTTGAGTAAGTTTTCTTTTTCTGGTGTAGAGCTTTGGTGGTTGTGATGTGAGAAAGGTGAGAGCAGTGGTGGATGGCTGACTAACAGTGGTTGAAACAACTGGTGTCTCAACCGCTGTTGTCATTACAACTACTGATATGTCAGCAGATGTCTTCTGCTTTTGAGCAGGGGTTGTGATAAAAGGGGTTTGAGTGGTGATGAGTGACTAACAATAGTTGGAACAACTGGTGTTTCAACCACTGTTGTCATTACAGCAGATGTTATAACATCTGCTGTCTTCTGCTTTTTGGCAGGAGGTGATGATGGGGTGGCTGTTTTTGGTGGTGAATTTGTTGTTGGTGATGTGATCACAGATGATGGTGGAGCAGTAGTTGTGGTGGTGTGTGGTGATGTGGTGTGTGTTGAAATTGTGGCTTTGGTTTGGCTATTTTCTGGCTCAATATAAATGCCATCATCAATTCCTTTCTTTTTCCACTTGATCTTCTCCCCCTTTTTGGCATTATCTGGGAAGGGTTTGTTCATGAAGAGGACAGTGGAAGGAACTTTTCCAGAGGCACTTTGGATATGAGCCTTGATAGCTTTAATATCTGCCTGAGTATCTTTGAATCTTGATTCCACCATGTTAGTCAGCTTTTGAACATGTATAACATGCTGCTGATCTGCCAACTGCTTTTGTCTTCCCAGCAGTGGTTGGAACATGTTCCATAACTCATTTGCAGCAGGTGCCTGTTGAGCAGGTGCTTGAGCAGAAGGAGCAGTGGATTGGGCTTTCTGAGCTTTTAACAGCTGCTGTACCATATCCTTTATTTCAGCAACTGAGGTTTCCAGGTTTTCAACCCTGCCCGTCAATTCCTGATATTTTGAATCATCACCCGAATTAACAGGATCATCTGAATCCCCACCAGCAGTGGTTGTACCAATGTGTGACTTAGGAACTGAATCCCAAAAATCATTCATTGGTGCCCCTTGTTCTTGGTACTGGGGACTTCTTTCTACAGCACTTGATAACCTTTCGATGTTGCCAGTGGTTAAAACAAACTCACTGGTGGTTCTCATTGGTGCTATTGTAGAAATTGCCTTCAAGGGAGTCTTATGAATGTAACCACTATCCAAATGTAAACCAGTGGGTTCAACATTTGTAGTAGCTGCTCCACTTGAACTACTGACAGGCGTTACTTGTAACTCCTGCAGTGTAACCTCCTCAGTTGTTGCTTGGATAGCAGAGATATCAGCATCAGACCCAGTCACTTATGGGAGTATACTCTCAGTGGTAGGTGCTTGAGAGGAACTGGTTTGTGTCTGAGTGATACCAGCTACATGCAACAAGGGTATAATGGATGGTGGTAATGTGGGGATGAAGGTAATGGAGTTGAAAGAGACATATCCTTGGGATCAGGACTGTGGAAGATGGATCCGAGTGGGTCCAGAGCTTCATATTGTGGGGTCCCTGTGTTTACAACCTGATCCTTTTGTGAGGATGCAGGAGGAGTTTGAGGCAAAGGTGGAGATCTTTCTTCCATCTGCTGTGAGGAAGTAGCAGCAATGGTTATTGGTGACATTTGTGTTGTCACTAGCAGTGGCTCTGGGATCTCATCTTCCAGAGGTGCCTTTGTTTTGGGTTTGGGGGGGGGGGGTTTCTGGATGTTTTCTTTTTGCTCTTTTTGGTGGTGGCAGGTGTGGGTTTCAAAACAGTAGGTGTGCTGCTTTGATCACCTGGAGCAGTGGGCTCAGCAGCCGATACCCGAGGAACAGTTTCACCTGCTAAATTCTGCTCAGGCACCTCTGCTTTTGTTTTTATAGGTGCCAACATTCTAGAGAATGTTTCAGGCGTTAAACCATTTATTTGAAAGTGAGCACCTTGTTTAGGCAATTCTGCATCTTCCTTTACAAATTTTTGTTTAAGATAATAACTCAGAAACCTTGGAAAGAGCAGAAATGCTTTATTATCAACATTTTTTACCAAATCATCAAAAATCTCCTGGGAATAATTATAATTTTCATTGTTCAAAATAGCATATCCCAGACATTGGATTTTTAAAGGTATTTCATTGAAAGCAGTTGTTTTATTTGAAACACACATCAAAAGAGTGTGAAATAAAAACCTGGGTGCAGGAGGAAAATAACCTTTTTGTAAGGTATCTCTTTTTGGTTGTTCTGCATACCCTCTTCTCAGAAAATCAGTTTTCAACTCGTCTTTGGATACATAAGTTTTACCTTTTTGATCATCGAGTTTAAAGACTTCTGAGATTGATTGTGGAGTGATTTGAATCCCTTTACCCTGTATGGAGGAGTTGATGGCTATGACATTATCTCCTTGTTTTTCAAGGGTGGCATTTTTCCAAAACTCTCTCTGGGTTTGTATGTATATGGGAGCATCTGCTGTAAGCAAAGTTTTGTACTTTGACGCAGTTAAGGTGTTGATGATGGAATCGAAGGTGTTGTTAGAAGTGGGTTTTGTGAGAATACCCAAGTAGTTGTGAGGAGATTTGTATGGTAGTTCGTTTGGATCAACAGCCATTTGAGTGGCGTCTTTAGGAGCGGATGAAGAAGATGATTTTGATTTTGGTTTCGATTTTGATTTCGTCATTTTTGATGAAGAAGATCGAAGAAAGTTGTGGGAGTTATGAGTGGGAAACTGCTTTGTGAACAGAATGTTTGGAATTCAATTCGACAGTGAAACCCTGTTTGGGGTTTTGATCAGGGTTTTATTCAGGGAAAAAAAAGGAAATACTGACGTGGCAGCGGTTATAATGATCTGACGGCTAAAAACTGACCACGTGCCAACCCCTGATGGAAGAGTAAATGATGGAGGACAGTTGTTTTTGGTGGCCACTGATGAAACAAGCATCAGTGGTTACAACGGTAATAAATGAAGCAGTGGATGATTTTCACCATCAGTGGATGTTTTTACTACATCAGTGGATAGCATATCAGTGGATACAGCACTGATTTTGAACATCAGTGCTTATCAGAGGAAAATGAGAACAGGGGTTGACTTTCAGCAGTGGACAGATATTAGAGAGCAGATGTTGAGGCACGACAGCAGTTAAGGGAGAACAGTGGTAGTAAAATGAAGACCATTAGTACAATAAATGTTAGTGCAGCAGTGTTTTTAACTTTTGACAAATAATGTTAGCATCTGCTTGTTCAGATGTAGGAATTGATTTTGTCTTGTGTAAACACAATATCATGTCCAACATCTGTTTAGCTCCAGAAATGCTATGCTTAACAAAATACATTTTAGATGTAGATTATCAAGTTTAAATTGCCAGCAGTTATCTCAGAAATCTTTGTTCAAGGTTTTGCCACATGTTCATTATTCCTGACAGTGGTTTAGCATCCCAGATGGTGAAGACTTTTCTACTAAGGCTACTCATTATGTGTCTAATTATTTGAAATAGAACATGGGTATCTTAGTAGTTCAAAATCAATTTGCAATCAATTTTTGATCTGTGATAAACTAACTTGAGCTTAACATGACCTTGACATGTGTACCATTTCCTTTTGATTAGTTTTAAGAAATGTAATTTCACACAAAAATAAGGAAATTACATCCTGACCAGAGATGAACTTTTTACTATCAAAAATGAGTAAAAGTACAAAATATATTATATAAAAAAATAATATATCTGGTTTTATTCTGAGAAAAACTTCTGTAAAAAATTTGAAAAAAACATCGAAAGGATCTGGTAACTTTCCAAGTAAGCTCATGATCATATCATTCTCAAGTTATTTTGATCGCTGTTTAGGATCATTTTCTTGTCAATTGATTGTAAATTCTTCTTTTAAGGTCAATCACTGGAGATGCCATTTTCACCTGAACAATTCCTGTATTTGATGAATGCACACAGTTGCATGATGACCATTGTTTACCCAACTTTGACCTCATAAGTGTTTTATGCTTATACTCTTTTTCTTTTGGCTTCAAGAGTTTTGAGATAAGCACACTTTTGAGTTTTGTTCATTTTCTTCTTCCCTTTTTACCCTTCCCATTCATAAGTAATAAAATACTTACTGGGAGGTCTTTACGAAAGAATCCTCAATCCAAAAACATTTTCAGCAATGTTTTGAGAGATCTGGCCACATTTGTACATGTTTTATTACCAATTCTCACATTACGTATGATTTGGACTGTTTAGACTCCAGTTTTTCTTAATGTGTTTTGACAGGGTTGATTTGGTCCTTTTGAGGATTCTCAACCTGCTTTTTATCACATAAGATTTCATAACTAAAGTTTTATTTTCCTCTTTCTATGTTAACAAAACACTAATGTTTATATGAACATAGGTTTCGTTAAACTGAGATTCATACTTTAGTATAAAATATGATGAAATCATCACAAATTTCATAACAACAGTTGAAATCAATTTTGAATGAAGATAGTCATACATAGTTGCCAGACATGTTGTCAGATCTGAAAACTATGAGTGATTTGAGCATGAAAACACTTGTTATTTGAAATTTGTGAATCTTATGACATCTTGGTTGTTTTACAGAGTATCAGATTCATCATTTTGAACATGATTTCTCGTTGCTCTGTTTTTCAACTAAACACAATCAACCTTAGTATCAATGAATTTTGAGCTGAACTGTTATGTCGAATTGATTGTTAGATCGAATTTGACTGTCCGGGCTCTGATACCAATTGTTAGGATCGGAGGCTCTCATGATTGTGTTTGTTTGTATAAATCGAACATTCAGAAAATATGAAACAGTGAAAAGTGCAGCGGAAATGAATACAAACTTTGTAAACACAATCCAAAGAAGAGAATAGTATGATAAACAATTGCTTCACATTAAGTCGAATGATTGAATTACAAAGCAAATGATTTCAAGCATGCTTACAATACTAAGCTCCCCCTCAGCCTGATACCCCAAGGTTGGTTGCACAAGATGAAAGGATTGGACTGGAGAAGAAGAATCCACTCAGTCAATCAAATGTAACAGTACAGGGTACTGCTCCATTTATAGGCAAACCAAACCACTGAGGCATCTTAGCTGACGTCACCATGATAGTGACATCTAACAACCTAACAACCTATAAACACTGTTCTATACAAACTACTGATGTTAACAACTGATTATAAGTACAGTACAAAACAAGAGATAACTACTGCTTCACGTTCCACTGTTGTAGCCTGAGCACTGATGTTGAGCATCAGTGCTTTCTTCAAAGGTGATCAGTCCTTGAATGGGCAGTGCTTGTGTCTTCAGCAGTACTTAGGAAACAACAGTAGATAGAGCACCAGTGTTTGTCTTCAGCAGTCTTTAGAATTTCATCAGTGTTTGGTTCATCAGTTGTTATAGTGAGCAGTACTTAAAATCCATCAGCTGTTAGATTACCACTGTCAAGGGGAAAGCCAAGTGTAAACAGCTGCTTATTCTGAATCCACTGTTATGATCCGGTTTTGGCTTTCATTATCTGTTCCTCTGGTAGGGTTTAATCCCAACAATTGTAATAGTATTTAGACCGGTCGTGGGCATGTGCGAGCACACAGCGGCACAAGGCCCAAAATTTCGAGGAGCCCAAAAGTTATTTTTCCCCTCATTTTACATATATTAAAAATATATGTACTTATTATTTACCTATTATATCCTGCATTAAAACACAAAAGTGAGGTTATGGGTTCTAGCTCCACTTTCTCTTTTGCTCATTTCTCTTTCTTTTTTCTCACTTCTACTCTTCGCTGGCCCCAATTTTAAATAATTTTCTACATATATGACATTTGGAATCTGATAGACGACCCTAATAGTATTATTACTATTTGATGTCATCTCAAGAAAAGTCTGTGTAAACTTAAGCCCAAGCTCTCAAATAACCAGCATCTATTATGAAACCAAAGGTAACTCCAAGACAGAAGTAGTGCCACAAATGAGTCGAAACTGACAACTATTTTTGAATATTTGAATATGGATCTCGTGAAGATGACATAAGTTGTTATAGAGAAAACAAAGCGATGGATCTTCCTTAGACAACAAAATACATTAATACAGACAACTTGAACAATCAAAGGTAACTACGAGTTCGGTAAAATTTACACTTTGAGACGAAAAACAAAGGGGGTCGGTGCTCCCGTGACCCTAACTAAGATCCTCTAAGCGTTATACATGTTTATGTAGCATTGTATTGCTTATGTGACAATAAAGAATTTTAAGTAATTGGTAACTCATTAACCTAGTTTCATAATAGGTCTACGTGTTGCTTATGTGACAATAAAGAATTTTAAACCCTATCAAAATAAATGTTGAGTGTCTTTATAAGACTCTTGAATCTTTTAACAAAATAAGAAACCAAAGAACATGAAACTTAAAACTTTGACCAGCCCAAGTGTGTGATTAAAAGAAGACAAAACATGATGAAAGCAAGATAGAAGGTACACTAATATATGAAGAAGCCTGAATTTCAATCGTGAACAAAAGGGTGTTGAGTTTCATTTTGTTTTTGAAAAACTTACATCTTATATCCATTTGGTTCATAGAATGCATTTACATTTAATACGTTGAATATATGATATTCTCGGTCCGACAAAAACTATAAATTGTATAATCATCATCCATAGAGTCGTGTTTTGGTTTTACAATCCCGTTTTTGAGTATATAAGAGCCAAATGGGCATTTAAAACAATACTAAAAGAACCGAAATCTTCATACAACCCTATTAGAATCATGTCTCATTCTTACAATTCTCTCACCCGGCATTATCATAGACAAAATAACACAAGTTTACGCAGGTAATTGGAGCCTTGCATTGTTCTTCCAGCTGCATTCATAAAAAGAAAGTCAACGGTCAGTCAGCACCACATAAAATATCACCAATGATCACAAAATTTGTGTGTTACGAACTTACGACAGCTAAAGGTGGCAAACTTCACAGGCTGGGTGGCAGGTGGTTGTGTATAAGTTAAAACTGGTTCGGGTTGAAACGCACTAATTTCGGGTTGAGTTGACCCGAAAACGCTTTTGTGTATAATTTTTTAAATAATGAGTGTTGTAGGGGTGTGAAATGTGAACTTCTGACATGCGTGTGCACATAACATGAGATTTGTGGGTTTGGGTTTAGTCTAAACAGATTCGGGTAAATTCCTGGTCAAACGTGTGAACACGTTTAACTAAACGGGTTGTGTATTTGTCAACCCGACTGGTTCGTGGGTTAATGTTTAACCCCTTTTTATGTATTCTTAAAAATAGTGTGTTTTATATGCCAAAACTCAAAAGTTTAAAGATAAATTTGCATAACTTAAACATAATTGCGTAAAAAAAACAAGTAAAAGTAGGCAAAAAAAAAAAATCAAATACAATTTTTTTCAAGTTAAAAGAGTCGTGTTTGTGTCAACCCACAGATACACATGGCACATGTTCGGGTTCATGTGTCTGACACAATTTCCAGATCCGTGTTGGGTTCGATCAACCAATCTACGAGCACAACCCGCTTGGCAGCCATAATGGCTGGCGCTAATTGTGATAAATAACAAATTTATTACAACAAAAACTAATATAATTATGAAAAAGACTTGGGATATCGTATGCAACAAAAGTAGACTTTTGTGACTTTCAACCCATTCAACAAGTTTGACTAGTTTTCCTCCAGTTAGTTTTTTTTTTGTTACCCATTTGAGGTCTACAACAATCCAAATCAACCCATTTACGAGAAAATGAATCGAAATTGCCACATCTAAAATTCTAAATTGAGAGAACAAGTATCACATACCTTTCAAAGTAGTAATAGAAGAAATCAGCATATAGCAATGTTTGAACTGTCCCTGCTATCCAAGCTGCAACACCAAACGAAATATTAAGGGATTATTTCAGCCTCATTTTGTGAAACTTATAAAGAGAATAAAGAGAACATACTGATCCAATGCACATAGTGTGGCTCAGTCATGTAACGGTAGATCCAGTTCAAAATGTATAAAGCTCGGTATGCTCTGTCAGAAGCCAATATAAATCAATTTCTATCCAACATCAAATCTTACAAATAAAAAATCAGTTACATAAATCGTATTTTATTACAATAATAATCTAACTTTTTGAATAAAAAGGTTCTATTTTTTTTAGTTTTTTGCGTTAAATAAACACGTTTGGTCACTTCAACCTCTTTATCCCATTTGACTTTTTTGTATAACTAATTTTTGAGTTAATAGCCAAAATGGTCCCTGAGGTTTGCTCACTTTTGCCACTTTAGTCCAAAATCCAAAATTTTTAAATCTGGGTCCCTGAGGTTTGCATTTTATTGCCATTTTAGTCCAAATTTCAAAAAGTCCCTTTTTTGACTGTTGCAACCAGCCTATCTTGTCCTTTTGTGCAGAGGTATTTTGGTCATTTTTATGAGTTATTATAACAAACTCAAATCAAGAACCCAGAATACCCCTGCGCAAAAGAACAAAATAGGCTGGTTGCAACAGTCAAAAAAGGGGGTTTTTGAATTTTGGACTAAAATGGCAACAAAATGCAAACCTCAGGGACCCAGATTTAAAAATTTTGGATTTTGGACTAAAGTTGCAAAAGTGAGCAAACCTCAGGGACCATTTTGGCTATTAACTCCTAATTTTTATTTTTTGCTCATTTAACACATTAGAGATTAAAAAAACATATAACCTTAATCAACCAATAGACACCATTCACAACTAAATACGTAGAAATACACTTCCGGCAATTACAACTAATAGATTTCTAAAGGATTACAGAAGTGTATTACCCAAGAAGAAAAACGTATTGGCCAGTCAAGTTATCAATATTTCTCGTTCTTTGCAGCAAGACCAGCTGTGGAAGTATCGCGACTGCTTCCAGATATATCGAAAACGTCCACATTATCTGTATAAAACACATTAAAAAAACATAAAGACTAAAAAGAAGGAACAAAAACTAAAATTAAATAAGTAACATCTGAATTACAAGATATCTATATTCTATACCTCTTTGAACGTAAACTTCTCGTGAATAAACAAGGCCAAAAGCAAACAAGGCAGCATCAGGAAATAATGGCGAAAGGTGTCTTGATCTTTATCGTAGGATCTACGAACAATCCTGTGACGTCTTATGTACCACACAATAGAGAAAGAGCTGCCTAAGAAGATCAATTTCATGGTAGTGTTGTATACTGAGACAAAACCAGTAAATATATCTAAGTAGCGAGTAGCAAACACCAGTGCATAGAGCTCCTGCGTTTTCAATGATACTCCTGCAAGTAACACAAAAAGTATAAGATCAAACACAGTTTCATGAACTTATGATCTCTATAGTGTATATAGTAAAGGATTCAACCGCAATAAAGAACTATATCAAACATATTAAAACAATATAACACCTACTTGAAGAACATTCCTGTGACCCGTTCACAATAAAATGAGTGTGCACAATTCGGTTCGGTAATTAGCATTAACCGTAACCGAAGTCATCGGTTAATCGGTTTGGTTTATTCGGTTAATTCGGTTAATTTGTTGGTTTTCGGTTAATAACCAAATCAAACAAGGGCTAAATTTTTTGCTTAGAAATACATGTAATGAAGGTATAAATACATGAAATAGATGTATAAGTCCATGAAATGGAGCTATAAATACATGAAATGAAAGTATAAAACATGAAATGGAGGTATAAAATAAAAGCTAGAAATATATGAAAATATAAATAGTACGGTTCGGTTAATTTCGGTTAACCGATGGTACAGAAAATAACTGATAGCCGACTTTCGATCAATTTCGATTCGGTTTCGTCGGTTTTCGGTTCGGTTTCGGCTAACTGATCGGTTATTGCTCACTCCTTAAAATCCATACAAATGTAAGTGAATTCAGATGGCCTTAGCAATAATGCAGAACAGATAATGAACATAAACGGTGCAAGCAAATAACAGAAGCTAACAGAATAACATAAGAAGCTAAACCTATTAAATTAAATCAGATTCTACACACCAAAACATCAAAACAAATTCACTTCAGCTCTTCAGAAACCCTAAGTATTCATCATTCACTAACCTAACAAACTAACTACACATGAACTCTCAACGACCGGAATAGAAACCCTAATTTAACAACTGATTAAACGATGAATAACGAAACACATTACCAGCGCATGATTTGATGGTGTGAATTTTGAGGAGCAAGACTAGAACACTCGCCAAATGCGTCATGTCACCTGCTAATCTGAATATATTCATCTTCTCACCGCGACTGATGAAATCAGATCAATTGGTCAAAAACTGGATGAGATCAGCTTCGAAAACACACAATTTCAAACGGATCTCTCCAAAACGACCAAGATTAGGTCGTTTGGTGCTGTGTGTTGTGCGTGGAGATTGGGGAGGAGACGACAACCGGGTCGGGTTTTGTTTTGGTAAGAAAAGAGTCGGTTGAGTAGCGACTTTCCTTGATTTTGATCTTGTAGGTCAACTTTTTTATGGATGTGATTTTACGATAATGCCACTAAACTACTCCACTATACAATTTTTTTGCTCCAATATGCATATGTACAATACAAATAAGGAGTTAGTTTCGGTATAAATGGTTTTTACTTCTTAGAACACATGGATTACGTGGGGAAATAGTCAGCCTTTTCACGTCGGGCATACTTTGTCACGTCACAGTTGATGGCAGAAACATTGAGGCGAGACGTAATATATTGCTTTAGGACATCATAACACTAAATTTACGATAATAATTTAAAAATTCAAATTTCATTCCATAAAGTTGAATAGTATATCACATTGTTCGAAAAGGAAATACGACAAACAGGAATTTCATAACAAATTAAACATCATCATGCATAACTAAACTAGGTGAGTTTCTAAATCCACATTAAGTCGTTTCTTGTGGTAGCATCATCAAATATTTCCTACAAGTGAATCTTTCATTTGAAAGACTGTTAATTTAGTTCATTTGAAAGACTGTTAATTTGTTGACTTTTGGTCATCATGCAAGTGAATGTTTCATTTAAAAGACTGTTAATTTGTAGGGCTTCACCTTGTGCAAAAATGTTTTGTGCCAAGAGAAAAGCTTTAGCTTTACCTCCCTTCTTGACTTTTACATTTGCAACCATGTCTAGAAACAGAGTTTTGGATAGCTTATAATTTATATTTGTTAAAATAACATATCCCAAGTATTGTATTTTTAATTGAATATATTTTATATTTAAATATAAAAAATATCTAAACAGAAAATAAACAAATATTATTTAGAAAACAAGAAAGTATATATTTTTAATGTTAGCCTAATTTAGAATCTTGCGTATTTAACCGTATTAAACGAAATAATTCATTGAATGATACGTATTTTGTTTATCAACTTTACTATGATTCAATGTATGGGGTATGGGGATGATAGTTTGGGTCATGAATTGCCACATAAGACCATGAAACCACTTTTACACTGCCTCCTTGTACAAACCTGCAGATATTTTTAATGTTAGCCTAATTTAGAATCTTGCCTATTTAACCGTATTAAACCAAACAATTCATTCAGTGATATGTATTTTGTTTATTAAAAGTTCAACTTTACTATGATTCAATGTATGGGGTATCGGGATGGTGGTTTGGGTCATGGATTGCCACGTAAGACCATGGAACTGCTGTTACACTGCCTCCTTGTGCAAACTTGAAGTGAACTGATATTGAATCAACTAAATCAACAATGGAAATTAGGGAACAAACTAACACAGATTCATATTAATCCAAGAAGAGATGGGAAATCAGAGAGAAAGTTGAGATGAGAAACTAGAACTTTTCATACAAGCTAATACTTAACCCCATACTTTCTTATTCCTTTCTTTATATATTGTGATTGAAGCAAACACCCAAACACCTGATCATTCGCTTGTTGGGCCTTTTGATCATCTTTGACTGGGTTGTCATGTGTGGCCCAGTTTGATGTAGTTGCAAATAATTGAATGGACACCCACATGAAACGATACATAACATTACCCCCTCTTTTACATTCACCTTGTCCTCAAGGTGCAAGGTTGTAAAAGATCGAAATAAACTGAGATGGGCATGATAGTCATTGATGGAATGAGATATCTCTGATGGCTTATGTCCATATAGGGCCCCATAACAATTCATAATCGAGACCCTGAACGCATACATTGGAAACCAGGACGAAAAACGAGAAAACCCATTTTTGGGTATCGTCACGCGACGCAATGGTAATGGTAAAGCCAGTTGCGTGACGCGACGCCTCATTTTCGACAGGAGAGACGTGCCGCCACGTGGCAAGCCTACATGGTGACTCACGCCACCTAAGCCCTAGATCACCTCGTCGCGCTACGCGAAGATGATAGGGGAAACCGGTCGCGTGACGCAACGGCATTGAAATTCAACTATAAATTGAACCACAATTGGACAGTTCAATCAGCTCATTTCTTTTCTTTCTCTCTCGAATTACTGTCATAATACCCAATACCCCTAAACTCTTAAAACTCTGCTCCGTAGACGGCGTGCTAACCCGGATCACTGGTACGATACCCTGTCCGATTGATCCAAAACCAAATCAACGGATGTCAAAGTGCTGCCTAAATAAGTCTATACTTTGTTAACTACGTTGAGGTTTTGATCTCGTGATTATCGTTAAAGTTTGAATTGGGTTAATACACTAATACGAGTTGCATTGTGTGTTTAATTAGGAACCCAGGACTTAGACCGGGAGGCGATTACTGAAAACCCTAAATCTGCAAAGTGAGTCATTCTCTTTTATCAAATGATTTTTCAAAACCCTAAATATTTTCCACGTTGTATTTACAGTGATTAAGTTTTTGTATTCTGAAATTACTGCCGCTATGTGGGGTTTTGTATACACTACTAGTCCAGCATTGCTATTGGATAAAGAGTTAGCCAATAGTAATATGACCACAGTTACCTAATTGGTAGGGCTGGCATAACGGGTCAACCCGATCTGTTAAGACACGAACACGAACACGATAAGACATGAACCCGATGTCACACCCTGACTTTTGCGGAAGCGTGATTTGGTGTGACCTGCTTAATATCATTGCATTCAACCATAACAAACAACTATATGATAAAACCAAGATGTTCATCCATAGATAGTTTTCAAAATAATACAACCGTCATTGTTTAACATCAAACTAAGACCTTCAGTTTAGAACACATAACTACCAAAGCTTAAGGTTCCATACTGGACTTCACAAAAGACATAACCCAAACCCTTAGACCTCGGATGACACCTTTTATTAGAGACTTGAGTTGTAAACTCCAACGCCCGCCAGATCCATACTTAATTTCCTGAAATACATGTAGTTTGAAAACATTAACAAAAGTTGAGCAAGTTCATGTGTGTGTTTGTGAATAAACCTTTGAAACATTTGTAAGTATGTTTGTATGTACTTGAAAAACCCGGTATGAAAGCAACAAGGGGACAGATCAATTAATGTGTAGCTAATACATTAATATACGTGAAACGGCGTAGGAAGAGTAAAACCTAGCAGATTTGCACCGGGCCTCCGGTTGTAAGACATAGTCACCTCATGGGCCACCCTGGTCCACATGGGTGTGGGCTTGTTACACCCAAATAGATCTATCACTCATGTCCATCGGTCCTAACGCGAGGATTAATGGTCCTAAGAGTGCGCCTACCCAATCACATGATCTAACAGTATTTTCCTTAGCTAACCATACCATTTGTAATTGTCAATAAACATTTAGTAACATGTACGTCACCCCCGAATTTATAAAACTCAAAACAGTTAAAAGAAAAAGGGGACATGAACTCACAGCTTTGCGTTCTTCTTATCCAATGTAACTCAAGCTTCCTCTAGGTCGCACGACTACCTACATGCGTGCTACGGTTCATTAGACGGGTGGGTCGTGCCTTAACTTAGTATTTAGTGCCTTTGAGTTACGTTTCCAAGTGTCTTCATCATTATTCCCAGTATAGAATTATTTGTTAAAATAATTAGTATTTTAACTTAAATTATATTTATTAAATTTTGGAACAATTGTTAAAACAATATATATTAACTTAATACTTCCCAAGTATATATACTTGTATTTCCTTCCCAAGGATGGGGTATCTTATACTTGTATATTTTTCCATGTATTAGGGTCGTATTTCGGTGTGAATTTATACGTACGAGAATACGTATTTTTACGGTATTCCTTAAGTATCCTTTATACTTAATTTCATATTAATTATTCCGGAATATTTTCTTTCATAAGGATTCAATATATATTTCCAAAATATATATTTTAAGGGATGTTGCTTAGAAAAATTATTTATAATTTTTTTGGCAAAAATATTTGTAATTTCTCATAAGTTCAAAAATTTATATATTTTCAAGTCTTAACTCAGAAAATATATTTAAACTCATTTTTCTTCCAAAAATGATATGTTTCATATTTATTTGAGAAAATATATATATTTCAACCAAAAATATTGTATTTCATGTTTGTGTAAGAAGACATATATTTCTTAAAAATAATATATCTTCTAAAATTTTTAAGGAAAATATATATTTCACGCTTGCCAAAAATAATATATCTTCCTTGTCAAAAATATGATATATTTTTGTAGTAATTGTAAAAATCATGTTTTTTACTTCCTTGGTGTCCAAAATATTATTTACCAAAATATACTTGTGAATAAATTTTCCGGAATATTTTGTAAGTCTTATTCCATAGTTCGGTTTTACCAATATTTGGTGTAAATGCGTATATTTATTTGTTGGAATCTTGGTAATATTTTGGATTGTAATTCTTGGTATTTTGATGTGTTATATTATTTAAAGTCCTAAAATAATATAACTAATACACAAAGTATATAAATAACCACACACATGTGACTTCTAAATATATATTTCCTAAATACATATTTAGTCACTTTTATTTATAAAAACCAACCTCCAATATTTATATTTTTGTTACAAAAAATTATGGCAAAGTTTATGTAAAAATTCATGATTTAAAATACACTTGTAAATGTTTATTTAGAAATATTTTTCTAAGTGTTTAAATTTTTAGAAAATTTTGTCATAGTTTCCCCTAAAAATGGAGGTTTCCATGCTTTCAAGCATATCATTTTCTTTTGTAAAAAAAATCATCACAATCATTCCACAATCAACAATAAACGACCTTTGCTTACCAATTTTTGCCATAAACAAGTAATAACTACTACTTCATGAACTTGAATATTTGTAAAAAATTATAGTAACTTACTAGTGTTATTAGTAAGCCTAGTTATCCTTTAAAATGTGATTAGTACTTTAAAAACTTCATTTTTAAAGAAGTCAGATGTTTACAACTTCTTGTCACATTTTCTAAAAATATTTCTTTATGAAATTTTCTTGTTTCACAAGTGTCTCTACACTTGTTTAACCACTAAAAATAGAGTTTGTTTTTGTAAGAACCAAGATTTACTAAAACTTATATTTTTAACTTGGTTTCTTTGAAATACCATTCATAAATCCTTAGATCTACAAGTGTTACTACTTACTTTGATCATTATTTTTCAAGAAAACCACTTAGTCATTCAAGTTCATGATTCATATGTGGATGTTCCATCATCCTACCATATTTCTACTTTTTCATCTTGCTAGATTATGTTTTTAATCATGATCTAGCAAGATCTTATGATGATCAACATCATTTCTACAAACAATCAATGATCAACAAGCATAACAATTCATATTCATCAAGATTACTTCACTAAACATGCTTATGTTCAAGTTTCATTCTTATGATCTTTAGTGTTCTTCAAGATTTTGATTATGATTCTTCTTTAACCACTAAAAATGGAAGTAAAATGGAGTGTACAAGGTTCTTACCACTAGCTCAAGGCTAGGGATGATTCAAGTGTAGAAAACAAGTGGATAAAAGCAAACTAGGGAGGTCCTTGATCTTCCACAAGCTCCTAGCTTCTTTGTAGGATCTCTAGCACCTTTGTATACATGTAGATTGTATGAAGAAGGTTGAATGATGATGGTTGTGGGTGGGGTTGAGGTCGGCCGAGAACAAGAGAGGGAAGAGGAGAGGTTATGTGTGTGTTAGTGTGTGTGAGAAATGAACTTATGATCCTACAAGTTCTTTTATAAACCAACTTCTCCTTCTAACCTTTGTATATTATGTTTAGTAAAGTGAATGCATATCTAATTTAATGTTGAAATAAATCCATCTTGTGGGACCCTTGTTGGGCCGTGAATAGGTGGGGGGGGGGGTCTAGATTAGGCTTGAACTATGTTAGTTACATTAAGGTTGAAATGTAAGTATCTAGTTAGTTAAGTTAGTTACTAGATATTTTAGGAGGTGTTATGATGTTCGGGGACCATAACTAGCTTGGTAATGTTAAAACAGTGCTTCTAATGTAAATTGGATGTTTCGGGTAGTGTCCGGTTGTTCGGTTGTTTACTGGTTCGTTAAAGTGCTAAACTACGCAGTTTAGTGTATTTTATGTTACCTTTTATGACACTTTTGATTCCCGACACTTAGGAAAGCATTCAGGACCATTTTACCATTTTTCTGCATAATATTAGTGTGTTAATTTGCTGATTTTTGCTGAATTCTGCTGAATTCAGCACTTTGGGCGAGTTTTAGTCACTTTCCGGCACTTATACTTATCACTATCAAGGGAGTTTTATGATCCTTACTTTTCTACACACTATACTAGTGTAGTACTTAGTTTCTGGCTCATTTTGTGTCTAAATGCACTGTCTGTCTATGTGCTGCGTTCTGTCAGCATTTTCCTGTCTTATCATATAACTATGCTAACTGTACTTAATGCATCATTTAAGGCAATACAGCTTTCATGCAATATTGGTATGACATTAAACAATGTATGATGCACATGTATGTATATCGCAGTAATCAGAAAGCAGTTAATTGCAAATTTAGCACAGTCATTAAGCACTAATCATGGTTAATTAATTGTACGGATACCTGGATTTTTAACAGTTGTCACATTCTCCCCCTGTTAAGAAAATTTCGTCCTCGAAATTTATACTACCTTAACTCCTTAGGGTTACGTCATGCATGTATGGATATGAATAACACCACAGTAACTAACCACAATACTGAATCAAAACCTATTGAATCAGGTGAATCCAAGGACATCTTTCTATATTTAAGAATCCAATGGTTAAAAGGTATGTCTCTTAGAATTTGGCATCAAGGGATACGAGTTGTATAGGTGCAACATCTGGTGTCACTAACAATCACAGGGATCCAATAAAAGAGGAGTTCTGACCAATAGAATTTCAATTAGATTGTTTACAATACGCAAATGAATTTTAGAAACAATAACATCCGCTAGACGAACTCAAAATCAGCAAGCTCAAAT
The DNA here is from genome assembly GCF_002127325.2 of Helianthus annuus. Classification (NCBI taxonomy): domain Eukaryota; kingdom Viridiplantae; phylum Streptophyta; class Magnoliopsida; order Asterales; family Asteraceae; genus Helianthus; species Helianthus annuus. The sequence goes on along the minus strand of NC_035433.2, from coordinate 128,561,593 downwards.
GTAGTAGTAACATGAAAATGATCTGTTAACTTTCAAACAATTGAAAAATTGGTGTGTTGACAATATTGAATCGCAAGAATACACCGAAATGAAATACAATCGAAGCTGGTGTACCATAGTCTTAAGTCATAGTTGCACTAAGAATGTTTAAAAGACAAGTTGAGTAAAAATATGGGTAGATGCGTGTGAAACGGTTGACCATGACTAGCACAAGCTACAAGTTTGTAACGATACCACAAGGTGTCGTAATTGACATAATTCAATAATAGCGGTGACCGAACAAGTTCACCGTGTTTGAAATCAAATGAAGGTGTAATGAAGCGAACCTGAAAACGTGATTCAAATGGTATCGCAGAATTTAATATGGAACACCAAAGAATTACTGTTTTCGATCGAAGATGAAAAAGCGATAAATACTACAAAGCATTCGATCGATGATGAAAGAACTGTTAGGAGGTACACTGGAATATAAATGAATCTGTGTACCATTGTCTTGACACACAACTGTGTTAAGACCATTTTAATCTTGATGAAACAAAACGGATTTAGAGTAAATCAATAAGTAAACAATTAAATCCGTGTATTAGATGTGTAAACGAGATTAGCGCAAGCGTCAATCTAGTGAAAACATCACCGCAAGGTGTCGAAAGCAACAAACGATTTAATGGAGTCGTAGGCCAAACAAGTCTACTACGACTTGAAACAAAAGAAGCACTTGCAAAAATGAATTTGAATATGATGCCCTCAATACATCATATGATGTCTTGAATTGAAGACGCGAAATGGACAAGTTCAAGCAATTGAACTTGGTTTTAGTGAAATTTGACAATAAATACATGTATCGACAAGGGAATTTTGGCATGGTTACAAGGATAAACCATGTATATAACTTGAAAGAAAGAAGTTTCAAGAAAGTGTTTTGACTTGAAAGCAAAGGAGCCAACAATCTCAATAATGTAGGTCATTCGAATCATAAATCAACAATTAGCTTTTAGCAAAATAACATTTGAACTTGGATGAGACGCTCATTCGCAACGAAACCGCATGCATAACAAATGGTGCATGCGTAACATATGAATTTCCAAGAAATGAAACAATGAGCATTTGTTAAAATGAAGAAATGATCAAGTGCCGAGACAAAGGAGTGTTTACTTTAATGAAGAGAATTGTCATGATGCGACTACCATTAAGAGGAATGGAGATGTAAGAAGAATATACTTGCTAGATGCAAAAGTGAGAATTTCAATAAAAGAGATTCGAGTACTTCACCTGGTCGGTTAAAATAGCATGGTTGACGGAATAATGGTGTTTTCCCGAGTTAATAGATGTAGTTCCTAAGTGATAACCTTTAACAAGTTTCGACCTATGCTCCTAGTAGTTGATGCACACACGAAAGCTATCGTCCTTCTTCTTTGATGAACAACACTGTAGCTCCCCAAGACGAGAAGCTTGATCTGTTAACTTCCTTCTCTAGCAACTCCTGGAGCTGCGCTGACAATCCGTGCTTCTCTGAAAGTGTAAGTCGATAAGGTGTCTTAGCTACAGGCGCGGCGCCTGGAGCCATGGCAATGTGAAATTCGACTTGTTATTGAGGGGATATTTTTGACAAGTCTTCGGGGAAGACTTCAGGATATTCCCTTCCACAGGGATATCTTCGAGCTTCGGTTCTTCGGCTTCCTTGTCCACGATATGAGCCAAGAAGGCAATACACCTTTTACGCAAAACTTTCATGCCTTCAAACAATTGGTAATCTGTAAGGGCACATCCTGCTTATCTTCACGAATCACGATCGTCTCCTCATTTGCTGTCGGGGTGCGGATAGTCTCCTCCTGGCACGCAATCTCTGCACGAGCACTTGGCAATCAGTCCATCCCAACTACGACGTCGAAGCTTCCCAACTTATTGGCAGAAGATCTATCGAAACTCATATTTCCCCAAGCTCTACAACGCAGCCCCTAATCTCTCCTTAGGCTTCTACTAGCCTCCCATTAGTTGGTTTTATAAAGTATAGGATATCTACCTTATTTGCTACTAACCCAAGTATATTCTTAAGCCCTAGATGTACAAAGTTATAGTTGGTACTAGCATCAGATAGCACAGATGCATGGTGTTGGTTAGTAGGGAACGTACCAGTGACTTCGTTCAGACCCTGACATGCTTCACGAGCTCCAATGTTGATTGCTCCTTCATGGTCTTGGTTAATCTCCCTTAGGCAATCTTTCATAAAGTGCCCCACGTCACCGTAGTTAAAACACCCTTGACCACGTTCTTGATTGTCGCCATTTCCGCCTTGATGGTTGTTGTTGCTTCCCTTGCGATTTCCGCTACCATCTTGGCCTTCTTTTCCATATCCAGCACCATACCGACACGTCTCCTTAAGATGACCAATTCTCCCACAAGTTTCGCATTTCCTATACCTACATCGCCCAATATGATGTCGTAGACAGTTTTTGCACTTAGGGAGAGTACCCAAGTATCCTTTTCCCTTTTTGTCTTTGTTGTTGTTGTTCGCCCAATCACCTTCTTGGAAATCAATGAGCCTCCTCTTGTTCTTTCCGGGTGACTCCACCTGAGTTTCCTTCTTCTCGCCAGGGGTGGAAAGTTTTTCTAGTCTAAGTGCTTCCTTAGCGAGCGCCAAACTCAATATACTTGCACTAATGGTTGTTGGCGGAGCTGATGCCGTCATCAGGCGCAGGATCTGAGGCGCCAGTCCCCAGATGAATGGCTCCATCCTTTTCAACTCTGGTTCCACCAGATATGGAACAACTCGCGACAAATCATGAAGTCTCTGCACGTACTCCACCACCTTTGGACCTTCCATCTTTAGTTTCCAGAATTCAAATTCCAGCTTCTGGATCTCCATCTGAGAACAATACTCTCTACGCATCATTTCTTTCAGCTCATCCCATGTTAAAGCGTTCGTAGCAGCCTCGCCCATTATTCGAACCCGATGGTTCCACCATAACAGAGCCTCATCTTGAAATGATCCTGATACATATGGGACTTGTTGCTCTGGCGTACATCCGCTCATTCGCAAAACAGAATCCATATTTTCGGCCCATTTCACAAAAGCTATGGCACCTCCAGTGCCATCAAAATTCGGAGGCTTGCAGTCCAAAAACTGCTTGTAGGTACAACCTGTACCCAAGCAATTATCGTCACAGAAAGCATTAGCAGAGCACACTTGGAATTGTCCAAACGTATTGTAATGTGTCTTAGGTGACTTAAACATTACCGTTAGGCGGGTTATTCCCTGAGGTACTTTCGCTGTGTTTGTAGCGAAGAACCTCATGCCGAGCTATAGCCTGTGAGACATGCGCTTGCCATTCTGCCTTGGTCAGCCGAATGATCTCTTGATGAGACATCTTCTAAGAAGAAGTTCGGATTGGTCTGGTCTCATTTGTTCAGGGAGTGTATATAGTTGTTTAAAAGTCATATATACATACACATAATAAATTATCATATCAACCAATCAAGCAACAACATAACCATAGCATAAACAACTAAATGGGAATATATTTAATGAGAGTATAACAGACAAACACGTAACATTACAATCATAGCACAAACCTGTATATCAACAACATGTTTAACGAGAACATTACTATTGGGCTTTCATTAATCATTGACCACAAGGTATTGTTACATGTTTTGCAAAGTGTACCATTTCAAAAGGGAACACAGGGTCACACTACCCTTGTCCAGCAAGCCTACCAATCTACAAAGGTCTTATAATCGAAAGTGATCTCCAAAAGGCTTCCCAAGCTCAGCTCAACAGTGGTTCTCTCATCTTAGGTAATGCATCTGCATAAAACCACAAACCTACTGTACTGATGGCGAGGAGGAGGAGGAGGAAGGAAAATCAAACTGAGAACATGTGCGACCTCCTCCTCGAGTTTTGTGCACATGACGAAGCAAATAACGGACCTGCTGCTCGACAGTGAGGAATCGAGCATCAAACTCTGGGAAGGGAGTAAGAGGAGCAGGTGGACGTGCAAAAGGGGGCGGTGGTGAATGAAGGGGATCAGAAGTAGATTGACAAGGACACGGTAAGGGACGTGGTATTGACTCAAGCTCCAAGACTCTGCGACTCATAACCTCAAGTCAAAACTGAAGCGAGTAAAGTAACTCATCCTGTGTATGGCCAACAAAATGCGAGGGATGGTAGGGGTCTGAGGTCGGCATGGAATACGGTGGGGACCCTTGGAATGGCTCATTAGTTGGTGAAGAAGTAAAAGGAGCAAAAGGTGGAGACAGGGGAATGTGTGGATAAGCTGCTGAAACATGAAGGTCATGACTAGGCTACTGGCCTGAAGTGCCTTCCCCGGGACGAGGCGCGGGTATGTCTTGCAAGAAATCGATAGGTAAATCCACACGATGGACATCAGATTCCACGAAATGAGAAGGAGCAACATCAGTGGGTGCAGGAGCAGGTGGAGGAACAAATGTTTCAGCAACAGGAGGATCAAAGGGCGTAGGAACTGGACCAGGTATGAGGGGTGTAAGGTTAGGTATGCCAAAAGGAACAGGGTCATGATCAGGCAAATGCTCAGGTGCAAGTATCGGTTCAGGATCAGCGGGTGCATCAACGGGTCGATCGACAAGGATAAAATCAAGCTCAAGTCCAGGCTCAATGTCATGTGGAGGAATCGGTGCAGCTGACCTGGCCGTCTCCGCATCAGAATCAGTAGCATAACGTCGCAAACCAACTGCCTGTAAGGCGGATGAAGTCACAGACTCAAAGGAATCTGAGACAGAGTGTAAACTAATGTCAGAGGAAATCTCAATAATAGGGATCTCAAATAGTGGAATAGCAACAACGTCCTCGTCTAGCTTTTCATCACCATGGGCATCATCAAAAGGACCATCAACAAACCAATCAACGTCAATATCATTCAAATCGTTAAAAGGCAAATCCTCGAGAGGAATAGCCACTAGAGGAACGGGAGTGAGGATTGGTGCCACGACATGCTCACCATCGGTATGATCGATGACAAGTTGATCATCGACAGGAGTGGGAGTAACAAAAGGATCCTCGTCTGGAATGCCATCAGTAGTCGGTAAACCATCTCCCAAGTCGGGCAACGCGAACGGCTGCAAGTCGTCGTCGGACATCATCTCCGGGTCACTCTCTTCATCGAAAGTAAAGATCTCTGGCTCACTCGCCCCCGAGCCAATAGCCATAGGGTCGTCAGCATCGGGCAATCCACTCTCGGATGATGACATAGTGTCTGTAACATATCAATCACAATATATGCACATATATCAACTACTAACATTAAACATGCAATCAATGACAATGCAAACATGTATCCTTCCTAGTCTCCCAGACTAAACCACCTTGTTTCTCAAACTGAACCACCCAGTCTCCCAGACTAAACCACCTAGTCTCTCAGACTAAACCTCCCAGTTTCTCAAACTGAACCACCCAGTCTTCCAGACTAAACCACCTAGTCTCTCAGACTAAACCTCCCAGTTCCTCAAACTGAACCACCCAGTCTCTCAGACTGAACCACACAGTCTCTCAGACTAAAACACCTAGTCTCTCAGACTGAAACACCCAGTCTCTCAGACTGAAACACCTAGTCTCTCAGACTGAAACACCCAGTCTCTCAGACTGCACCACAAACATAAACCTTGAAATGTGTTTCGTGTCTTTTGTTTGTAAAAATGTTTGTTTTCCTGGATCTGGGCGTTTCGTGTATGCAATGAAAACATGTTTGATGTGCTAAAAGTGGTTTAACTAAATTAACTAAATTAAACCCTAAACTAGACTCTCTAAGTTTTAAATTTATAAAACTAAGACTCTCTAAAACCTAAACCACACGACCGGCAAGTGTACCGATCGATGCAATACAGCCTAAGGAAGTCCGAGTATCGAACCCAAGAGACTCTACTAAATTACGCTAATGACTCTATCTAGACTTAGACTGACACGGACTTTAACTAATTGTTTATTTGATGGGGGGGGGGGGTTTCTAAATATCCTAAAAATATAATATTAAAATAATGCTAAAAGACTAGACATGAACTCGAACGAAGGTTTTGACCAGTGGTGATGAAGACTACCTAGGCTAGACGCAAGTTTAACTCTGAATGGATTTCTATTCGATAGTTTTGTGGTATGGAACCGGGATCTTTAAATGCTAAACCTATTAAGATACCAACTAAGCCCCTCAATCCCTCTCAAGATGATTCTTGTGGCACTACCTAGGCTGTTATGATTACCGGTTTTCTAGATTTCCTCACAGTCCTCTAGTTTCTTGAAAGTGCCTAAATAAGACAATCTACCTCACAGCGTGAAAGTCTAAGGCAACTATGGATTTTAATCTTGGTTTAATAGACAAGAGAATGTTTAAAGACTAGACCGATTTCTTAGACCTAGCTATAAACCAAACCGAGACCTATTAATAACCTCGAGCCTCACAGCGACAAGATTAGCAGAACACTTGATTTTATTAAATTACCGATTATTACTTCTAAGGTTACTTATGCAATTTTCACCCTAAAGGATTAATGATCTATTATGTGATATAGACACTCACCTAAATCAAGAACCCTAGCACAACCCTATTATGTGATAAAGACCGTCACCAAGGATTATACGAAGCAATAAACAGCGATAAAACAAATATCAAGCATGCATATACACCAAGTTAAAATTCCATAGCTTTTACAATACAAGAAAATCCATAAACTACGCCAAAAACCAAATAAAAATCAAAACTTTATTTAAACTATTGTCATGCCTAGGTAGTTAAAAGAGTTTTAGCCAAGAACCATAGTCACTAAAAAGAAATAAGTCTCAAATAAATAACAAATCATGTTCATTGGTTCGAATAACATAAAGTAAATTAAAATCAAAACACTAACTCGTTGTGAACTCAGACTTGAATCTTGATTGCGGCTTTGAATCTTGAACCCTTCTTCTTTTTCCTGCTGATCGAACCTCCTGATGTTGTATCATCTTTGCGTCCAACTGATGATCCTCCCCCCAGCCGTATGATGCTGATGTATATATTGGCATCCACCACAAAACCTTTTTTTTTCTTTATTCGTAATGGGCTTGGCCCATATTCAGCCGTCCAACACTACTCCTTTGTACGTCCCTATGTGCGGCTGATCTTATCCAATATATGTATTCGTATAATGTTGCTTAGCTTCCAAGTTTGACTATTATTTAGTAAAATCTGGCTCCTCCCTCTAAGACTATCTCCAATGCTAAGGTCGCCCTTAGGCGTCCTTAGGCGTCCTTAGCTGCCTAGTCAGCTGACAACTTATATCCTTACAAATTCTTAAAACCTTTTAATTTTTTCTCCAACCATACAAACATCCTTATATATAATTGGTCCCTACTGTATTCTTTTCTTTTGTCGTGATGCACCATAGATGTACTCCCACATTTAATTAAGTTTCACTTACTGTCCACTTTTAGTCCCTTGAGTTTATAAACTATTTTTAAGCAGCTTTTCTTTAATTGCAATTCTAGTCCGTTGATCTTATTATATAGAGATAGTAGTCTCAGTCCAATCAAGGAAAATAGCGGCAATTTTAATTCGATCACTGGCATCCTACTCTGTTCAACTGTCTGGTCATCTCCATATTACTCATTTTCGCTCCATTTGCATCAGGACCTGCCAAAACACAAAATAATGTAATATAACACTAAAACTAAATAAAAATAAATAAAACCTACACAATAATTATACACTTTACACGGGACAAATATGTGTATTTTACCCTATATCAAATATCCCCACACTTAACCTTTTTTCGTCCTCGAAAAAGAATTATGCAAAACGGAATCATAGACGGAATAATTATTCGGGACAAAAGCTTAAATTACTTATTAAAACTTGAAACTTGTGTTAGCCGCGATTGCAAGTATTTTGATCGTCTTAAACCCAAACCCGGTTCCAAGCCCTTATCATGCAAGTTTAGTTCAATTATGGTCAATCCACCTAGAGTCTCACACTAAAAGTCACAGGTCCACCTAATCCCCCCTCAAGCTTATAGGACAAAAGGAACAACCACTGGGTTATTTCCTAACCGCCTTATACCAAGATCAAGAGAGTTTAAAACCAAATCTATTCTTTCCATTTTTTTCTCATTTTTTTTTCTTTTCATCACTTTTTCATTTTCATTTTTTTTTCTTTTTTTTTCGAGCATAGACGTTGCTTTCCCTAACCCAGATGCATTCCGGCTGTAGAGTCTCTATCCCCAACTCGGATTACTTAGGCTTCGGTACTTTTTATTTTTCTTTGCAAGGTCGATTTCATACACCCTAGCGGTAATCCGGCTGTAAAGTCGTTATCCCCAACCACAGACTACATAGGAATGGCTACTTTCATTCAATTTCTAGCTCGTTTATTTTTTTTTTCATTTTTCCTTTTTCAACGAGATATGACAAAAAAACTCTAATGATCTTTAGCTTATAACGGCATACCTTATACTATTATCGGCGGTTTCAATTTCCCCACTTTCCCTAGATGAGAACCCACTAGTAGACCGACAATTAGGTATATTTTAAGATCAAAGGAACCTAGAACCGAATCGAGCCTACCCGCATATCCCAAACTAGACACAAGCTCAATTATATTATCTCATATTATTATTATTTGAACCCGAACAAAAATCCGACTTTTCTATCATTTTCCGTTTTTTAGTTTGCAAACTTCTTATTTCAAAAGACATTTTCTATTTTTTTTTATTTTTTTGGATTTTTGAATTTTTTTTATTTTTTTTGTATTTTTCGACTTTTTATGACTCGACTAACTATATTAACGATACTAAACGATAGTTTCCCATCCCCACACTTAAACTCTACATTGCCCTCAATGTAGGATGGAAACCGACTGAAAAGACTAAAATAAATAAGAAATAAAAAAACTAAAGGGCAAATCGGAAAGGACTTAGCTGATTGAATAATGCGCAAGGTCCAAAACTCTCGTCCAATCCAGCTCGATCGTATAGCATTTCGGTCGCGATCGGCTTTGACTCTAACTGGTACACTTAGTAAATGCCTGATATCTGATAAGCAGCTCCAAAATCACCCGAATGGAGATTGAGTACGGGTGGTACATATTCAAACCTGCATAAACAAAAACAAGCAAAAACCAAAGCAGTACCGACTCTAAAAAAAAACGACTCAAAAACAACTAATTTAGACTCATGGTACAAAATAAACGACTCAACGCCACAAACTACCGAAAATATACCGAATATATATAAAATTACAAAACTCTACAAAACTTCCCCACACTTGAATTTAATCAGGAGGCTTCTCTTTGATTTGGACCCTATCTAACCCGTTTAATTCCACCCGATCCTCAAAAATATTTAAAAATTTAATGGTGGAATTATACAAGATTTTAAAAATTTCAAACGGGTCTGACCACCAGAATTTAAACTTACTTGGCATTAACCGAATGCGTGGCATGAAACGATAAGAGCGGTCGTGGTTGTCCTTCAATTGCTCCATCTTCTGTTTCGCCCCTCTTCGGACCCGGAACCATCTCTGGTTTCCAGGTTCTTTCTTTCTTGCCCTCTCCCGTGGCCTTGAATCTTCAGTTACCCCTACCACGGGCCAGCTGTGGTGCTCTTCCTCTTCCACCACATCTCCGGTTTCCAGGTTCTTTCTTTCTTGCCCTCTCCCGTGGCCTTGAATCTTCAGTTACCCCTACCACGGGCCAGCTGTGGTGCTCTTCCTCTTCCACCACCACTTCTTCTTGTTTGATGTCCGTCGTTGGGCTTCCTTCAAGTAAAGCTTCTAAGTAAGCAAGGTCTCCCTCCGGATCAAACTCCTTTACCTCTTCATCTACCGGCAACCCATCTAATTCTTCCATAAATTCATTTTCCCAGTACATCTGATCTTCATTAGATGGTTGCTCAACTTCTTCATCCTCTTCTCCTTTTCTTTCTATCTCTACTTTTTCTACTTTACTCTCCACATATCCCCATATCGTCTCCCCATCAGCAAGCTCGGGGATCACTATCGCCTTGTAATTTGAGCTCTGATACCAAACTGTCACACCCTGACTTTTGCGGAAGCGTGATTTGGTGTGACTTGCTTAATATCATTGCATTCAACCATAACAAACAACTATATGATAAAACCAAGATGTTCATCCATAGATAGTTTTCAAAATAATACAACTGTCATTGTTTAACATTAAACTAAGACCTTAAGTTTAGAACACATGACTACCAAAGCTTAAGGTTCCATACTGGACTTCACAAAAGACAAAACCAAACTAGGTTTCGAGCCATGTATCTTATCTAAGATAAAATACATAATCCAAACCCTTCAACCTCGGATGACACCTTTTATTAGAGACTTGACTTGTAAACTCCAACGCCCGCCAGATCCATACTTAATTTCCTGAAATACATGTAGTTTGAAAACATCAACAAAAGTTGAGCGAGTTCATGTGTGTGTTTGTGAATAAACCTTTGAAACATTTGTAAGTATGTTTGTATGTACTTGAAAAAACCCGGTATGAAAGCAACAAGGAGACAGATCAATTAATGTGTAGCTAATACATTAATATACGTGAAACGGCGTAGGAAGACTCAAACCTAGCAGATTTGCACCGGACCTCCGGCTGTAAGACATAGTCACCTCATGGGCCACCCTGGTCCACATGGGTGTGGGCTTGCTACACCCAAATAGATCTATCACTCTTGTCCCTCGGTCCTTACGCGAGGATTAATGGTCTTAAGAGTGCGCCTACCCAATCACATGATCTAACAGTATTTTCCTTAGCTAACCATACCATTTGTAATTGTCAATAAACATTTAGTAACATGTACTTCACCCCCGAATTTATAAAACTGAAAACAGTTAAAAAAAAAGGGGGACATGAACTCACAACTTTGCGTTCTACGTATCCAATGTAACTCAAGCTTCCTCTAGGTCGCACGACTACCTACATGCGTGCTACGGTTCATTAGATGGGTGGGTCGTGCCTTGACTTAGTATTAATTAGTGCCTTTGAGTTACGTTTCCAAGTGTCTTCATCATTATTCCCATTATAGAATTATTTGTTAAAATAATTAGTATTTTAACTTAAATTTATATTTATTAAATTTTGGAACAATTGTTATAACAATATACATTAACTTAATACTTCCCAAGTATTTATACTTGTATTTCCTTCCCAAGGATGGGGTATCTTATACTTGTATATTTTGCCATGTATTAGGGTCGTATTCCGGTGTGAATTTATACGTACGAGAATACGTATTTTTACGGTATTCCTTAAGTATCCTTTATACTTAATTTCATATTAACTATTCCGGAATATTTTCCTTAATAAGGATTCAATATATATTTCCAAAATATATATTTTAAGGGATGTTACTTAGAAAATTATTTATAATTTTTCTTTGGCAAAAATATTTGTAATTTCTCATAAGTTCAAAAATTTATATATTTTCAAGTCTTAACTCAGAAAATATATTTAAACTCATTTTTCTTCCAAAAATGATATGTTTCATATTTATTTGAGAAAATATATATATTTCACCCAAAAATATTGTATTTCATGTTTGTGTAAGAAGACATATATTTCTTAAAAATAATATATCTTCTAAAAATTTTAAGGAAAATATATATTTCACGCTTGCCAAAAATAATATATCTTCCTTGTCAAAAATATGATATATTTTTGTAGTAATTGTAAAAATCATGTTTTTACTTCCTTGGTGTCCAAAATATTATTTACCAAAATATACTTGTGAATAAATTTTCCGGAATATTTTGTAAGTCTTATTCCATAGTTCGGTTTTACCAATATTTGGTGTAAATGCGTATATTTATTTGTTGGAATCTTGGTAATATTTTGGATTGTAATTCTTGGTATTTTGATGTGTTATATTATTTAAAGTCCTAAAATAATATAACTAATACACAAAGTATAAAAATAACCACACACATGTGACTTCTAAATATATATTTCCTAAATACATATTTAGTCACTTTTATTTATAAAAACCAGCCTCCAATATTTATATCTTTGTAACAAATAATTATGGCAAAGTTTATGTAAAAATTCATGATTTAAAATACACTTGTAAATGTTTGTTTAGAAATATTTTTCTAAGTGTTTAAATGTTTTGAAAATTTTGCCACAGTTTCCCCTAAAAATGGAGGTTTCCATGCTTTCAAGCATATCATTTTCTTTTGTAAAAAAAAATCATCATAATCATTCCACAATCAAGAATAAACAACCTTTGCTTACCAATTTTTGCCATAAACAAGTAATAACTACTACTTCATGAACTTGAATATTTGTAAAAAAATTATAGTAACTTACTAGTGTTATTAGTAAGCCTAGTTATCCTTTAAAATGTGATTAGTTCTTTAAAAACTTCATTTTTAAAGAAGTCAGATGTTTACAACTTCTTGTCACATTTTATAAAAATATTTCTTTATGAAATTTTTTGTTTCACAAGTGTCTTTACACTTATTTAACCACTAAAAATAGAGTTTGTTTTTGTAAGAACCAAAATTTACTAAAACTTATATTTTTAACTTGGTTTATTTGAAAGACCATTCATAAATCCTTAGATCTACAAGTGTTACTACTTACTTTGATCATTATTTTTCAAGAAAACCACTTAGTCATTCAAGTTCATGATTCATATGTGGATGTTCCATCATCCTACCATATTTCTACTTTCTCATCTTGCTAGATTATGTTTTTAATCATGATCTAGCAAGATCTTATGATGATCAACATCATTTCTACAAACAATCAATGATCAACAAGCATAACAATTCATATTCATCAAGATTACTTCACTAGACATGCTTATGTTCAAGTTTCATTCTTATGATCTTTAGTGTTCTTCAAGATTTTGATTATGACTCTTCTTTAACCACTAAAAATGGAAGTAAAATGGAGTGTACAAAGTTCTTACCACTAGCTCAAGGCTAGGGATGATTCAAGTGTAGAAAACAAGTGGATAAAAGCAAACTAGAGAGGTCCTTGATCTTCCACAAGCTCCTAGCTTCTTTGTAGGATCTCTAGCACCTTTGTATACATGTAGATTATATGAAGAAGGTTGAATGATGATGGTTGTGGGTGGGGTTGAGGTCGGCCGAGAACAAGAGAGGGAAGAGGAGAGGTTATGTGTGTGTTAGTGTGTGTGAGAAATGAACTTATGATCCTATAAGTTCTTTTATAAACCAACTTCTCCTTCTAACCTTTGTATATTATGTTTAGTAAAGTGAATGCATATCTAATTTAATATTGAAATAAAATCCATCTTGTGGGACCCATGTTGGGTCGCGAATAGGTGGGGGGGTCTAGATTAGGCTTGAACTATGTGAGTTACATTAACGTTGAAATGTAATTATCTAGTTAGTTAAGTTAGTACTAGATATTTAAGAGGTGTTATGATGTTCGAGGACCATAACTAGCTTGGTAATGTTAAAACAGTGCTTCTAGTGTAAATTGGATGTTTTGGGTAGTGTCCGGTTGTTCGGTTGTTTACTGGTTCGTTAAAGTGCTAAAGTACGCAGTTTAGTGTATTTTATGTTATCTTTTGTGACACTTTTGATTCCCGACACTTAGGAAAGTGTAAGGACTCTCAAAATTTCCTAAAAAACCCGTACTTATAAAACCCGGACCTCTGAAACCCTAAACCATATTAAAAATCAAGAAAAACAAAATTCTGGGTCTCAGACGGGCCGCGTAAAAGATAAGCCTTGTCTTACGCGGGTCGCGTCAACTTAAGGTTGACCGGATAAGGATGCCGGGGCCACTTGTTGATCATCTGGGGGCCTACTTGTGATCAATCAACCCTATGCCTAGACTAGGCGGCCACGCGGGCCGCGTAAGGTAAACAGGTGGGTTTACGCGGGCCGTGTAAAACCCAAATTTCAGCTATAAATAGCCTGTTGCATGCACAGTTCACTGGTGTCGAAATCTTTTCATAAAAACGAGTTCTTACTACTCTAAAGTCGAAATTTCAATTAGTAGCGAGGTGCTGCGACGATACCGGGTATTAACTCGATCGCTATTACGATTCAACGTCCGATCGATTAAAACTATCCAACGAATGTTTAAGTGCTGCTCAATTTGGGTTTATACTTTGTCATTCGTCGTTAATTCGATGGATGTTTAAGTATCGCACTTTGTCATTTGTTGTGAGGGTTTAATCTCGTGAATTGTCGTAAATGTTGTTGTAGGATCGAATGCTGACCCAAATGAGTCGTTCAGAGGTTAACTCTTGCGTTTCAGATGCGGAATAATAAGAAATGCAAGTAGATATAGCTTGTTCTTCCTCCTAACTGCTTGTTGTATTGATTAGAAACATTTTACAGCTCAAACGTCACACCGGCAGAGCTTCGGCGTGGAATACAATCTCAGACTTCTGAGGATCGCTCTTGATACACCTATATATAGTGTTCTGGGTCCGCTCATGTGGACATGTGACACATGAGCGGTCCAGCCTAGTTCACATAAGCGATCCACATGACAAATAAGTGGTCCATGACTACTATGACCCTATGAGCGACCCAGACTCCTAAAACCTATACAGACTCCCGTTTTCTCGTATTTCGTGCCCTATGCTATACAATACAATGTAAGACCTGATCCTAGACACTTAGACGGAATCAACAGATGTAGTGCACCAACAGACTCCCCCTCAGATGTTGATGGAGTCGCCAACGCACCTTGACTTCAAAGTTGTGTCTTCACATCTTTAAGCTGGATCAGTCTCTGGGCTTTCTCTTCTTTCAATCTACAGACTCCCCCTCTCGATTTACTGGCATTCTTTTGTTCTTCAGTAACATCTTCAGGATCTTTGTCTGGCTTTCAAACACTCTAATTCTCTTGATCAGATCTCTTGATTCCTTAAGTTCATCAGCATCAACAGTTGACATGATCTTTAGAATCATAATCGATCAACCTGGCTCTCCACTACTCTTTAGAAACCAAAACCTGATTACCTGCACAATCTTAACCTAGAAATAAATTTTCTAATTTTATCATCTATCAAATACCTATGCACCAACATATGACTTTCCTCAAAACACTCTATGATGAACCACTTGAAGAAGGTTAGATTTATACAAACATTTAGATTTTCACAAACACTCCCCCTCAAATTCTGCTCATCATGTTTAGCATTTGGAATTTTGAAAATCAGTTTTCCAACGCCAGTTGTCGAAAATCTTTTTCACTTTTTCAAAAATTATGCTAAAACACACACAAAATCTTTTTGGATTTTCTGAGAGACAATAATTGACACCACTTGTAGGTAAAAACAAACAAAAATATAATATTTACAAACAATATTTTTGTGAGTTCCTGCAAGAGGATCATATCAGTTTATGAGACAAATCACTAACACCGTTAAGCTTGATTTCATTTTAAGCTTTAAACAATTTACCTAGATTGTCAGTATGTTTGTCCTCTTAAATTTTCAACACAAATTTCAATCTATTCGAGATACGATATTAATGTTTTAGAGACTTAAACTTAATTGTGTATCACTCCACTTGAATATACTCCTGTATTCAGATCCCAAATATTCAGTCTTACAGGTGAGTATACCACAGCTGATATCTGTAAAGGGGTTAAATGCGAAACCGTGAGAGCTCAGGTCAGAACTTCCGTTCAGCAGAGAGATGACGGCTCGACTTTTGGTGGGTCCCCTTTAGAGGATCTTTTTGCATTTCAACAGCAGCGACTATCAATTTTATTGTTTCATCAGCATGCTGAGGGCGAAGCTTATGTTTCAAAGCTTTAGCAGAAAGTATTATCCGGGGACTAGGTCAGTATTTCCATACAGCAGAAGTCCCGGGATAATACCCCAGATATCACTGAGTATAAAGACCTAGTATCTCAGAATATGGGATCTTTCAAACAAGATTTCGGGGGTTACCCATATATTCAAGAATAGTTACCCACGAATTAAGCAAGTTTGAGTTTAGGTTTATATCTCGTTTCAATTTACTAAA
The DNA here is from genome assembly GCF_002127325.2 of Helianthus annuus. Taxonomy (NCBI): domain Eukaryota; kingdom Viridiplantae; phylum Streptophyta; class Magnoliopsida; order Asterales; family Asteraceae; genus Helianthus; species Helianthus annuus. The sequence continues at coordinate 128,545,617 of NC_035433.2, read as the reverse complement.
TGTGCGAAAATCTACTGACACATCCGCAGTAAGATTGTTTATCACTTTTAATCTTTACATTTCTTTAGCATGCCGTGATAGTCCACTGATGTACTATCATTTCCCCTTTTTCGCAACAAAACTCATTTTTGAATTTTATCATGTTTTTGGCTTTTTCAAATTTTCAAATGTTTTTGGATTTTCAGAAATTTCCCTACTCCCCCTAAAATGCAAACACATTTTAAAGAAAATTTGAAAACTTCAAGACTCTTGACCTACTAGAAACATAAAATGCAAAAACAAACTGTACAGAAACTTGACAACTGACACTGAATCACATCAAATCGCCATTCACTAGGCATGAACAATCTGAACTCCCCCTATCACAAATCATTTTCTCATTTAGATTTCAAAACACTTAAGTTTGTTTTTATCAAAATGATTTTTCCGGAAAATGAATTTGTGTTGATAACAACCACTTGTAGAATTGTTTTCTTTTAAAAACGGGGATGTGGTTCATCATCTTGTCTATCTTTTGCCATGAATAGTAAATCAAGTACAATTTAATGTCCCTGATTTACCATTTTCATTTAAGCACCTTCTGTACCACTTGTAAATGTAATTACTTCAACGTATCCAAGCATCTCAAAATTTAACCACAATTACCACTTGTGGGATCAAGATTACCACTTGTAAATACCCAAAAACTACCAATTGTAGGAATATTACGTCTACATCACCATTTTACCAATCAAAATGCCGATTCCTGCTTTGCAATTAACCACCTGGAAGCTCCGGCGTAGTCCTTTCACCTGTAAAAACATTTAAACATTAATCACAAACATTCAAACTTCTCAAATACTAGAAAGATGCCGATTCCTGATCCACGATATAAACTTGGGATCTCCGGCATAGTCCTTCGACTATTCTGGGAAACAAACTTCCCTCCAAGTCTTCTCAGACTTGAGGACTTTCAACTCTTCAGCTGTAGGGTTGTATGTCGCCTTTTTAGTTGCGTAAAAATCTTTTACCCCTTTAGCTTTCCCACTCAACATTTTCCCAAATATCTTCTTAACATTCCCGTTAAATGTTTTCTCGATATCGAATTCTTTTTCATCGTTATAAAATTGATTTGAAATTTCAATTTTACCAATTTTCTTTTTAACTTCCTCAAATTTCAGTGATGGAAGAACATCATCATTCACTGAAACTTTCTTCACAACTTGTGGCTCTTCTGGCTTTGTGGAACCAGATTCATCGCCGACTTTTTCTTCTACCCTTTTAGCAACCCACACTTGGTTGTCATTTCCTTTTCTTTTGTAAAATTTTTCCTTTTTCGAACATTCCCCAACCTCATTTTTCGAATTTTTAAAAATTTTGGATTTCTCAGATTTTCAACAACTTTTTCTTTCAACTTCTTAGAAGCTCCCTGTTGTGCTTTGATATCTTTCGGACAATCCGATGCAATGTGACCAGCTTCATTGCTTTTAGAACAGGTTTGAGTATTTCTCGGATGAAACACTCCAGTTCCATTCTTTTTCCTCTCAGCAAGAAACTCTTTGTTAGTCTGTTTCCAAAATGGTTTCTGCTGTTCATCTTCCGAGCTTCCACCTGATACAAATTCAGTGTTTGATTTAGAATTGTTCTCATTTTGGTAATTTTTTGGTGGAACAAAACCTAAACCTTTCTTTTTGTAGCTACGATTTTGGTTAGGTTTCTTTGGAAAACCAGGACCAGAATTGTAACCTTTTTTCTTGTTTAGACGTTGTTGAACTCTAGAAGTATATTTTTTAGGTTTATCAAAACTTTTCAAAACTTTTAATTCAGGAATATTAACCTCTATTAGTTTAAAAGTTTTGTTGATTAATTCCGTTTTGATACTCATTATCGGAAACTCTTTGTTGTAATATAATTTGTCAGAACCAGTCAAAGTATAAACAACTTCGAATGTTTCATCATTCAAATCTGCCTTTGATAACAAAAATTCTTTACTATAAGACCGTTTAATCGACGAATTTTGACTGTTGACTGACGACTTTGGCTTTTCAGACTCAGATTTCGACTCTGTCTCCTCATCAGTATCCAACACCTGATCGACCACCTTTTTGATTATTTCAGACTCATGATCAGTATCGGATGAGGTAAACGTCACATCAATGTTTTCTGGTAAGATGTCATTTGTGTCGGTTTTAAGCTTTATATTGACTGCTTTTGCAAGTTGCTCCTCATTTGGTTTCCTAGGTGAATACCCATCCCAAATTGGAGGTGGACACTTGTTATAGCTAACAGTAGTTTTCTTACCACAGTCTTTCTTTTCTTTCGGCTTCTCATCTTGAAAAGCTTCCATACCTGCAACAGTTGGGTAAACACGATCAATAAGATAATCAGAGGTAGAATAGCTCAACAATAACCTCCTAATCCTCTCATTTTCAATCTTTTCAGTTTCCAACTCTTGCTTCCATTTGGCACTTTCTTCAATGTAGAAATTTATAGCTTTTTGCTTCGACATTAAAGTTGCATTCATCATCGTCAGCGCCTGTTCTCTTTCTGAATTTGTCTTTTGGAGACCAGTTACTGTTTTGTTTAAGACATCGTATGATTCTTTCACGTAGTTTAGATTGAACAATAACTGCTCTTTCTTCTTTTCGTACTCAGCTATGATGTCGTCTTTGGCTGCACAATCCTTGCACGCTTCCAAGCACTTCTCACATGGCTTGATAACTTCAACAATCTTCTCTACTTCAATCGTTTTAATAACTTCAACCACTTTCTCTACTTCAATCACCTTTTCTACTTCTTTCTCTACCTTGATGACCTTCTCATCAACACTTTCAACATTCTGAACATCACCTTCAGATTCAGATTGTTGTTCTTTAGCAGCTTGTTTCTCTTTCAGTTTCTCCATTCTTTCTGCAAAATAAAAATGAAAACTTTCAGGGGACATATGAGATTTTGCAATATTTATATGTTTCTCTTCCTCATCATCACTGCTACTATGATCTGGTGATTGATCAAATTGAACTGATTTTTCAGAATCAGCATCAGAAACACTAGAATCAGATGGTGTTTTATCAAATACAACATCCTGTTCTTGAACAGTTTCATCTTGTACAATTTCATCTGAACTATCTGAAACATCCCCAGAGTGTTCTGAAAGTCTATCAGTATTATCTGAACTTTCATCAGATGACACAGATTTTTCATCTCCACTTGACACATTCTCTCCAATAGATCTCATCCAAGTAGCAAACAAATTTGGCTCTCGGACGATCTTGGCAATGAAAGCTTTAAAACCTCCCTTTTCATCCACGAACATATCCCAACTGAAACCTTCTGGTAGTTTCTCATCATCTTGATCGATAACACGTTCTACTGTGGCTTCAGATGATATGTAATCACTCCAGCTGAAATCTACAACACAAGCTCTTTTGGAGTCTTCAATCTTTCTCCCATGAGCTGTCTGAGGTTCTTGGGATTGACCAACTTGTTGATAGATAGCTTTGCGGTAGTAATCATCTTTCCCGAATGGATTCTGTGCTCCGCTAGCTTCTCTTCCTTTGCACTCCCGCTTGAAATGGCCTTTTTCCCTGCATCGAAAACAAGTAACTTTAGATTTATCAAAACCTAAAGTTGAAACATGAGCATCTAAAAAGTCATTTCTCCCGGTAATGGTTTTGAATTTCTCAGCCCGACGAAGAACACTTGCAAGACACCATTTGATATCCATAAGTTCCATTTCCTCAGCGTCTATTTGATCGTAATCCTCTTTGGTGAACATAGGATTTCCGATTCGACCAGCAACAAGACCTTCATAAGATAACAGAACTGAACCCAGAAGTGCCATATGATCTTTAGCAGTGTCTTCGGAGAAGCTTTGACCTTCTGGAAGGTTGAGAGCTATGTTGCATTGAATCACATATCCGTTTCCAGTTTTTGTACTCTGAGACTGAAAACTAGTGTTAGTCTCTTTTGGATTCACACTTGGAAACGATGAAAACCCGCTGCTGCTCTTGTTTGAACCCTGATCAACTTTTTCTGATGAATCTCCAGCACTGAAAGCGGTTTGAATCTTTGGACTTCTTTCAGCTTCAGAAACTGGAATACTACCTTTATAGTACATTTTAACATCCTGTTGACCACTCGGGTTATTCATCCTCGCGATCTTTTGTTGCTTAAGATCCTGACTCTCAATTTTCTCAATAAACTGACCAATTGTTAGTTTGTCATAAACACCCGTGTTTTTCAGTATCATCAAATACGTTCCCCACTCTTTCTGAGGTAACGCATCAGCCAATTTATCAACCCATTCCTCACGACCTTTTTCAACTCCCAACATTGATAACGATCGCACTAAGTGGCAGTATCTCTCGATTAGCTTTTTAGTATCCTCTCCCGGCAAACTGCTAAACAAATCAAATTCTTTTTTAAGCAATGCCTTCTTGCTTTTGATCATACTTTCACTACCCTCGAATTTTACTTTAAGAGCATCCCAAATTGATTTTGCAGTTTTGTCGTGTTGTAACAGAATGAATATATCTTCTTTAATCGCCTGCTGTAACAAACTGATCATCATTTTCTCAGCTCTGTACATTGCACGTTCTTGTTCTGAGAATTCAGATATCTGTTTAATGACTTGCAACTCTGTTCGAGGCAATGTGTACTTTTCCAATATGCATTCCCATGATCTGAGATGATTTGCCTGAACCCAGTTTTCAAACCGATCCTTCCACCCATAATACTCCTCAATGCTCATCAATTTCGGGGGTTTTTGAGTTGTTCCCGTCTCATTTTCTAAGTTCATTGCTTGAGCAATTGCGACTGGAGTAGTCGATGTAGCAAAGGCGTTGTAAAACTCAGAATTCATGATGACTTAACACGATTTTCAAGGCAACTGACAGAAAATGGATTCAACAGTGAACAGATAAGCGAACTAAAAGGATCCTTTGGAGCGATCCAGCACCAATGTCCTAAGAGCGGTCCAATATTAGTCAAATGAGCGATCCAACAAAATCTTTGGAGCGATCCTAGAATGTTCTTACGAGCGGTTCAGTACAGTTCGTTCGAGCGATCCAGGGATTAATTTTCGAGCGAACCAGACTTAAATTTGAACGTATGAGCGATCCGAACTATCAACTTTCGAGCGGTCCAGTAGCAACCAAGTACACTCGAGCGATCCAAGATAACAATTTGGAGCGGTTCATGATGACGTCATTTGAGCGGTCCACATTACGAACAAGATTTGATCTGTTTTTAAGCTGAATTTCGGCCTGAAACTTCCAAGGGTTTGTCTTAGTATGATAATGAACAATCTGTGAGCTTTTGAACGAATTTCAACCGTGAAATCTCCCCGAATCAGAAAAAGAAGGTGTAGAAGTGAGAAGAAATGATGAAAAACAGCTACAATCTGCAGAAAACCTCCTCCAAAGCTCTGATACATATTGTAGGATCGAATGCTGACCCAAACGAGTCGTTCAGAGGTTAACTCTTGCGTTTCAGATGCGGAATAATAAGAAATGCAAGTAGATATAGCTTGTTCTTCCTCCTAACTGCTTGTTGTATTGATTAGAAACGTTTTACAGCTCAAACGTCACACCGGCAGAGCTTCGGCGTGGAATACAATCTCAGACTTCTGAGGATCGCTCTTGATACACCTATATATTGTGTTCTGGGTCCGCTCATGTGAACATGTGACACATGAGCGGTCCAGCCTAGTTCACATAAGCGATCCACATGACAAATAAGCGGTCCATGACTACTATGACCCTATGAGCGACCCAGACTCCTAAAACCTATACAGACTCCCGTTTTCTTGTATTTCGTGCCCTATGCTATACAATACAATGTAAGACCTGATCCTAGACACTTAGACGGAATCAATAGATGTAGTGCACCAACAGTTGTATTAGTTACTAACCCCGTTCATATGCATTGTATTTAAATTAGGTCAAAAAGGCTAATCAGTAGATTAAACTCTGCCTGTATAAATCTGCAAGGTGAGTCATTCTCTTTTTAGCAACTGTTTTACAAAACTCCAAGTTATTTTTAAAGTTATAATTACAGGGATTAAGTCTTTGTAATCACCAAATTACAGCCGGTATGTGGGGTTTTGTATACATTACTTGTTTCCCGTCACACTTGGACAAACGGGTAGCCAAGGGGTCATCTGACCACAGTCATAGACACTATTGGACAAATGGGCTAGCCAATAGATGGTCGAGTGACAAATATTGTGGGTAGTTGGTTGATAAACAGAAACATTGTAATCGCTCTTAATACTGTAAATTATAACAAATGAGTCGTTTTAAGTAAACTGAATGATTCACTCAGTATTTCCACGCTGACAAAACCTTTTTCCAACATGTTTCAGGTGATCTGTTGTAAACCAAGGAAAAGTGCCGTGAAGCACTACAAGCTTAAAGGAGTGGCTCAATATAAATAAATAAAGAAACATGTTTTGTAAAATAAAGATTTCCTAGTGAAATCACTTTATTATAAATTACGGAGTTTTGTCCTTAATTTATGTAATAAATCAAACGGGCTTCTCAAGTATTAAAACGATCCTGATAAATTCTTCCGCTGTCACTTTAAATTAATAAATACCACGGGATTCCTGTCTCGCGGCTCCTGACCGGGTCAAACCGGGCGCGTGGGCCATGACAGGAAAAGGTGGTATCAGAGCCACTGATTTAAGCTTACTGCTGATTTAAGCTTATCAAAGTAGTTGAGGAATACTTAAATTTCTGATTGACATTCTGTGATTATGTGTTTTATTAACTGATTATTTGTTAGCTACAGTATGGGTAAACAAAGACTTTCGGCTATCTATCATAAATTAGATACTTCACCTAAAGAAAAAGGAACTTCCTCAAAATACCCAGCAGATATGGATGAAGGAATATTTGTCCGTAAAGCCCAGTTTGAAAAGCCACTTTCTCCCAGTAAAAGAAATTTGATTATTAGGAAAAGTCGAGAGAAAGGAAAGAAATCCCAACCAAAGAAAGTGAAGTTTAATCCGGAAACCCAGGAAATAGGCAATAATCCACCTTGGGAAGACAAATTAGATGAAAAATGGGCAGATCTTTACATGTTAGCCACTGTAGCAGTGAATGCAAACCTTTAAATCAGTATTAGTACCTATAGTACCTACAAGCCAGAAGCTCTAGAAAAAAATTATCCCGTAAATAAATAAGTTACAATAAATCCTAGTGTGTTTAAATTTCAGTTGTTCTTTGTATTAAATAAATTACACGGTATGCAATAATACTTAAATAGTATTTGTGAAATTTTGTGATAAAATTTTAACTTAGCATTTTTGTGCATTTTGCATATATGCTAAACAAGCATGAATGAGCTATCTGAAGCCCTTCAGAATCTCAATCTCTATCCAGTACCAATCGAAGTCTCCAACGACTTTACTGGTTATTTTGCTGATATGGAGGAACCTATGGAATTTCAAGCTCCACCTCCTGAGAAGGCAAAACTTAAGAAAAGAAGAAGATATGTAGGCTGGAGGAAAGTACGTAGGAGAAAACCCGCAACTAGGAGAATTCCAAAAATAGAAAATCCTACGGATAAAGGAAACGGGATCGAGACCGGAGAAAGTTCTAGACCAGCAGGGCGGGGAAAATTCTAGGACGGCAGGAATAGAAATTGGAGAGAATTCTAAACAAACTAAAGAAATAACATTTCAAGAGGAAATAGATCGCTTACTGGCAAGCTGTGATATTATTAGACCTATCAACAACAACCTTTACCCTTACTCCGCTGAAACCCAAATTCCCATAAATTTGGAACCAGTTATCCCAGACCCTCTAATCCACGCTCAACCTTTGAGAATGGACGAGTGGTGGACTAACGATTGGCAGTTTCAGAACATAATAAATAGTCCTTATACCTTTCTCCCTCAATTTGACCCAGAACCTATACCAAACCCGCCGATGAGCAATGAAAACTTAGCCGAACTCCGCCAGTTTGGCGAAGAACTAATAGGTACAGGGAATAGGATCCGGGAAATAGGAGAACAAATCTCCTGGAAATACGACGAAAGGGAGCGTCGCTACTAAACTGCCAGATGACAAAAGAATAGTGGGGTTGGGAAGAATGTTTGTATAATAACAGTAGTAACAAAATATAACTCTGTAAAATAGCTCAGGAATAAAACGTTGTAAGATAAACAGTGTGTATGGATGCCTAATATAATCTATAAAAATGGAAGTCGAGAAATCGACAATTTTGGCTATATATATGAGTTGTAAAAAAAATTATGTGATTATATGCAATTGTTTTGTTAGATTATCAATTGTTTGACACTAATAATTGATACCTATAATAATTATCAGATGGAAAACGCTAGTAATGAACCAGTTAATGAAAGGAATCAATCTGAGCAAAATCAGGAAAACCAATTTATGACTAGGCAAGATATCGAAAATATTGTTGCTCAAGGGATAGCCAATGCTATTCCAGCAATCATGGCTGCTGCTCAGAAACCTGCTGAACCTTAACAAATCATTCCTAGTAAACGTACTCAAGAAGATAACTTCAGTAATAGCGTAAATGGGGGTGGTAATCATGACAATAATAATCCACGGCAGACCCCACTTCCTAAGAAAATGAAAGCTGCAACGCTTGGTTACACTTACAAGGAATTTCTTGCCTGTAAACCAGCAGAATTTGCAGGTAATGAAGGGGCAACTGCAACACTGCGATGGTTAGAGAAAACCGAAGCAGTAATTGCAATAAGTAAATGTGCCGAAGAAGATAAAGTAATGTACGCGTCGCACCTTTTCAAAGAAGGGGCACTGGAATGGTGGAATACGGTACTTCAAGCCAAAGGAAGAAATGCGGCTTATGCCATGAGCTGGGAAGAATTTAAGCAGTTAATGGAAAGAAAATTATGTCCTGAATATGAAAAGGAACAAATGGCAAATAAGTTCCTAACCCACCGGATGATAAGTGTAGATTGTCGAGGATATACTTCGACTTTCTTCGAATATGCTAGAGTGGTACCAACACTGGCTTCGCCAGAACCGGTACTCATTTCTCGCTATATTTGGGGATTAATTGGCGAAATCCGTAATATCATTAAAGCTGCGAGACCTCGCACTATTGATGATGCTGTAGAATTAGCTAATACCTTAACTGATGAACTAGTGCACACAAGAGAAGAAGATCGAAAAAATGAATTAGCTCAAACGATTACCCAAGGAATTCGTGTGGGTAATTTCAAGAAAAGAGGAACTGGACAATCCTCATCTCCTCCTTTCTGCAGAAATTGCAGAAAGAAACACTATGGAAGATGCAATATGACCTGCAATTTTTGCAAAGCTATAGGACATCGTGAAGAAGACTGCAGAAAGAAAACAAGAATCTGCTATAACTGTAGAGAAACTGGACATTTCCAATCAGAATGCCCTAATTTAGCCAAACCAATAGACAATAAAGCGAAGACGGCCGACGGAGCTACAAAGAAGAATGCACGAGCATTTCAACTAACTACTCAAGAAGCAGAACTCATTCCAGATGTGATAGCCGGTACGTTCCTAGTGCATAATGTGTATGCAAAAGTATTATTTGACTCTGGTGCAAACCAAAGTTTTATCAATACTTCATTATGCCAAGCTCTTAATTTACCATTAACCACCCTTAGGCAAATTTTTAGAGTCAAAACGGCAGATGGGAATTCTGTTAACATAGATAAGGTTTTGCAAGAAGGAAAGATAGAACTCTTAGGCTATAAATTTGCTGCAAATCTGTTACCTATGAAATTAGCCGGATTCGATGTCGTGTTAGGAATGGATTGGTTAATAACCAACCATGCTCGAATCCTTTGTGATAAAAAATTCCGTAGAAATTCGTACCCCTACAGGAGAGGTAATTTTAATTACGGGAGATAAGCCATGAAAACCATTGAAATTCATTTCAGTAATGAAGTTGGCTAGTTATTCAAGAAAACAAGAGGTAGTGTATATGATTTCTGTAATCATTAACACCAAAAGTAAGGAACTTCAGGACATCCCGGTAGTCTCAGAATACCCAGATGTCTTTCCAGGAGAATTACCCGGGTTACCACCCGATAGAGAAGTAGAGTTTAGAATTCATCTAATTCCTGGAACTATACCGATAGCTAAAGCACCTTATCGGTTAGCACCCATAGAAATGTTAGAATTGAAAAAGCAGTTAGATGGATTACTAAGCAAAGGTTTCATACAACCTAGTTCATCCCCTTGGGGAGCACCAGTGTTGTTTGTGAAAAAGAAAGATGGATCAATGCGAATGTGTATTGATTATAGGGAGTTGAATAAGGTTACAATTAAGAATCGATACCCATTACCTAGGATTGAGATCTTTTTGATCAACTCCAGGGAGCTAGGTATTTTTCTAAAATAGACTTACGCTCCGGATATCACCAATTGAAAGTACAAGAGGAAGACATACCTAAAACTGCTTTCAGAACTAGGTATGGTCATTATGAGTTTACAGTCATGCCCTTCGGATTAACGAATGCACCCGCAGCATTCATGGACATGATGAATCGGATCTGTAAACCATATTTGGATAAATTTGTAATTGTCTTCATCGACGATACACTTATTTATTCCAAAAGTCAGGAAGAACATTGTGAGCATCTATATGCACTTTTAACTTTGTTAAGGAAGGAAAAGCTTTACGCCAAATTCTCGAAGTGTGAATTCTGGCTGCAAGAAGTGCAATTTTTAGGTCATGTGGTGAATCACGAAGGTATTCATGTAGATCCTGCTAAAATAGAAGCAATTACTAAATGGAAGGTCCCGCAATCAGCTATAGAAGTTAGAAGCTTTCTAGGTTTAGCTGGATACTATAGACGATTTATCAAAGATTTTTCTAAGATAGCTGTACCCTTGACTAAGCTGACCTGTAAAGCAGTTAAGTTTGAATGGGGACCCAGACAAAAAGATGCCTTAAAGATTTTAAAGCAAAAGTTGACAAATGCTCCAATTTTAGCTTTGCCAGAAGGAACTGAAGATTTTGAAGTATATTGTGATGCTTCAAAATTAGGATTTGGATGTGTGTTGATGCAACGCAAGAGGGTAATTGCGTATGCCTCCAGGCAATTGAAGAAACACGAGGAAAATTATACAACACATGACTTAGAGTTAGGAGCTATAATATTTGCCCTTAAGATTTGGAGACATTATCTGTATGGAAGCAAGTTTACTGTTTATACATATCATAAGAGTTTAAGGTACATATTTGGGCAAAAAGAATTGAACATGAGACAAAGAAGATGGATGGAAATCCTAAGCGATTACGACTGTGATATTCAATATCACGAAGGAAAGGCGAACGTAGTTGCAGATGCCTTAAGTCGTAAGTATCATGAGAAGCAACGACGAGTTCGTATGCTTAGATTAAATCTACACTTAGATTTAATGGAACAATTGAAGAAAGCTCAAGAAACAGCAATCAAAGACAGTGCTGAAGGAATGAAAGGATATATAAAGGAACTAGAGCAAGGAAAGGATGGAATTTGGAGATTCCATAAGAAAAGAATTTGGGTACCTAAGCAAGGAGAATTAAGAGAAAAGATTTTAGAAGAAGCTCATAAATCTAGGTATACCATGCATCCAGGAAATAATAAGATGTACCAAGATTTAAGAAATAATTTCTGGTGGATAGGTATGAAAAAGGATATAGCTAGATACGTATTTAAATGTCTAACTTGTTCACAAGTAAAGGCAGAACATCAGAAACCTTCAGGACTACTACAACAATTAGAGATGCCAGTATGGAAATGGGAACTCATAACAATGGATTTTGTTACTAAGTTACCCAAAACCAGAAAAGGTAATGATGCGATTTGGGTAATTGTGGATCGATTAACCAAATCAGCTCATTTTCTACCCATGAAAGAAACCTTTAGCATGGAAAGGTTAGCCAAGTTGTACGTAGACGAAGTAGTATCCTTACATGGAGTTCCGCTTTCCATTGTATCAGATAGGGATAGTCGTTTCACTTCTCATTTCTGGACTAGTTTCCAGGAAGCAATGGGAACCCGACTAAATTTAAGTACTGCCTATCATCCACAAACAGACGGACAAAGTGAAAGAACGATACAAACCCTGGAAGACATGCTCCGAGCATGTGTAATTGATTTTGGTGGTAACTGGGATAACCACTTACCTCTAATTGAATTCTCCTATAACAATAGTTATCATTCAAGCATTGAAGCTGCCCCATTCGAAGCACTGTATGGACGCATGTGCAGAACTCCAGTTTGTTGGGCAGAAATAGGAGAAAGTCAATTGTCAGGTCCTGAAATTGTACAAGAAACCACTGAAAAGATAACTCAAATCAAAGAAAGATTAAAAACGGCACGAGATCGCCAGAAAAGCTACGCAGACAATCGCCGCAAGCCGCTCGAGTTCCAAGTCGGAGACAAGGTACTTTTAAAAGTTTCTCCTTGGAAAGGAGTAGTACGATTCGGTAAGAAAGGAAAACTGAGTCCAAGGTACGTAGGACCTTTCCCGGTAATCCAATGAATAGGACCAGTTGCTTATCGTTTACAACTACCAGAAGAACTAGCTGGAGTACATAATGTGTTTCATGTATCCAATCTCAAGAAATGTCTATCAGACGAATCCCTGGTACTCTTCAAGATGTAGAGATAAACGAAAGGTTAAAATTTGTAGAAAAACCACTGCAAATAGAAGACAGAAAAGTCAAGTTTCTCAAACACAAGCGACTAGTGCTGGTCAAAGTCAAATGGAATTCAAAAAGAGGACCTAAATACACCTGGGAGCTGGAATCAGAGATGAAGCGCAAATATCCTCACTTATTCCAATAAATCTCGAGGACGAGATTTTAAATAAGGTGGGGAGGATGTAAGGACTCTCAAAATTTCCTAAAAATACCCGTAGTTATAAAACCCGGACCTCTGAAACCCTAAACCATATTAAAAATCAAGAAAAACAAAATTCTGGGTCTCAGACGGGCCGCGTAAAAGACAAGCCTTGTCTTACGCGGGCCGCGTCAACTTAAGGTTGACCGGATAAGGATGCCGGGCCACGTGTTGACCATCTGGGGGCCTACTTGTGATCAATCAACCCTATGCCTAGACTAGGCGGCCACGCGGGCCGCGTAAGGTAAACATGTGGGTTTACGCGGGCCGCGTAAAACCCAAATTTCAGCTATAAATAGCCTGTTGCATGCAGAGTTCACTGGTGTCGAAATCTTTTCATAAAAACGAGTTCTTACTACTCTAAAGTCGAAATTTCAATTAGTAGCGAGGTGCTGCGACGATACCGGGTATTAACTCGATCGCTATTACGATTCAACGTCCGATCGATTGAAACTATCCAACGAATGTTTAAGTGCTGCTCAATTTGGGTTTATACTTTGTCATTTGTCGTTAATTCGATGGATGTTTAAGTATCGCACTTTGTCATTTTTTGTGAGGGTTTAATCTCGTGAATTGTCGTAAATGTTGTATTAGTTACTAACCCCGTTCGTATGCATTGTATTTAAATTAGGTCAAAAAGGCTAAGCAGTAGATTAAACTCTGCCCGTATAAATCTGCAAGGCGAGTCATTCTCTTTTTAGCAACTGTTTTACAAAACTCCAAGTTATTTTTAAAGTTATAATTACAGGGATTAAGTCTTCGTAATCACCAAATTACAGCCGGTATGTGGGGTTTTGTATACATTACTTGTTTCCCGTCACACTTGGACAAACGGGTAGCCAAGGGGTGATCTGACCACAGTCATAGACACTATTGGACAAATGGGCTAGCCAATAGATGGTCGAGTGACAAATACTGTGGGTAGTTGGTTGATAAACAGAAACATTGTAATCGCTCTTAATACTGTAAATTATAACAAATGAGTCGTTTTAAGTAAACTGAATGATTCACTCGGTATTTCCACGCTGACAAAACCTTTTTCCAACATGTTTCAGGTGATCTGTTGTAAACCAAGGAAAAGTGCCGTGAAGCACTACAAGCTTAAAGGAGTGGCTCAATATAAATAAATAAAGAAACATGTTTTGTAAAATAAAGATTTCCCAGTGAAATCACTTTATTATAAATTACGGAGTTTTGTCCTTAATTTATGTAATAAATCAAACGGGCTTCTCAAGTATTAAAACGATCCTGATAAATTCTTCCGTTGTCACTTTAAATTAATAAATACCACGGGATTCCTGTCTCGCGGCTCCTGACCGGGTCAAACCGGGCGCGTGGCCCGTGACAGAAAGCATTCAGGACCATTTTACCATTTTTCTGCATAATATTAGTGTGTTAATTTGCTGAATTTTGCTGAATTCAGCACTTTGGGGGAGTTTTAGTTACTTTCCGGCACTTAAACTTATCACTATCAAGGCAGTTTTATGATCCTTACTTTTCTATACACTATACTAGTGTAGTACGTAGTTTCTAGCTCATTTTGTGTCTAAATGCGCTGTCTGTCTATGTGCTACGTTCTGTCAGCATTTTCCTGTCTTATCATATAACTATGCTAACTGTACTTAATGCATCATTTAAGGCAATACAGCTTTCATGCAATATTGGTATGACATTAAACAATGTATGATGCACATGTATGTATATGGCAGTAATCAGAAAGCAGTTAATTGCAAATTTAGCACAGTCATTAAGCTCTAATCATGGTTAATTAATTGTACGTATACCTGGATGTTTTACAGTTGTCACACCCGAAACACGTAAACACGAACGCGACATGAAATCTTATCGTGTCATATTTTCGAAACACGAACACGAACCTGTCAATAAACAGGTTACACGAAACGAACTGTTAAGACACGAAAAAATAACCAACGTATCATACGACCTGTTTAAGACACGAACGCGGCCTGTTAAGACACAAACATGTTATGTTTAAGACACGCACACGACCTGTTAAGACATGAACACGACCTGTTTAAGACATGAACACGATAGAATTGGGGAAACTGTGAACTGAGTTGGGAATGGTGGTGTTTGTGAGAGAGATTTAAAAATTAGGGTTTGGATTGTGGAAAAAGAACTGTGTGTGTTTGTGTATAATTCATCCCAGGTCCCACGACTGATGACCCCATGTCCAACAGGTTAACAGGTTTTAACCTGTTTAGACACGAAACCTATTAAGGTCTTATCGTGTTGACCTGTTTTAGACACGAAACCTGTTAAGGTTAGACACGAAACATGATAACTTCGTGTAGGTCCGTGTCGTGTTATCGTGTCCGTGTCAGAATTGCTAGCCCTACTAATTGGGTGGGTGACAAATACTGATTTGAGTAATTGAAAGATATAAACAAATGTAAAAACCCTTAGCGTTGTAATTATAATATGTTTTTTTGTACAAATTGAATGAGCTCACCAGTATTTTTCGCTGATAAAATGTTTTTAAAACGCGTTTCAGGTGATTTACAGTGAAGAGAGGAAAAGTGCTATGAGGCACTCAAGCTTAAATAAGTGGCTATGTGACCTGAATAAAATGTGTTTTGTAATCAAGGGTTTATCCTTGTGAAAATCCTTTATGTAAGTATGGATTTCATCTCACAGTTTATGAAATGAAAACTAAGGTGTTTTGAGAACTTTGATATTTTTCCTGACACCCGGTCCTGATGAAAATTCCGCTGTGAAAATTTTAATAAACACCGGTACCACTTGTATCTGCTCGCGACTCCCGCCCAGGGTGGGTGGAGGGTGTGACAGAAGGAGCCACTAGTTTAATCTAATTAAGTATTGTGAAAATACTTAAAATTAGTAATCAGGACATAAATGAAATAACTTTTGTGAACACTGTGATACTAACCAAATATTATATATACGGTTTTCGGAGTTTGTTGTTTTTATTGTTTTAGGCTAACAGTATGAGCGATAGAGAGATGTCCAAAGCTTTCCAAAACATATATGTTAACAGTTCAGATATGGAAATTATTGAAGATCAAGCCGTACACAAACCGGATATGAAACAGACAAAGATGAACCTGTGATATTCCAAGCTCAACCATTAGATAAAGCACCACCTAAAAAGAGGGGATGGCATTGGAAGAGAAAGAGGGAGAAAAGGAAGAAGAAGAAGAAACCAACAACAACAAAAACAAAACCCACTGGCGAACCAATCGGAAAACCAACCAAAGGATAAAGTTCAAACCTAGCACCCATGCCACTGTCATGGAAAGAGTTAAACCAACGTCTGGCCAATTGTGAAATATTCAGGCCGATAACCGATGAGATCAACCTTAATATGCCACCCTACTCATCAATACTAATGAACCCAGAACCTATGAACCCTGAACCACTCCTGCCACAACAACCACTCCCAAACTCAGTTGAAGAATGATGGGCCGATGATTGGGAGAAAACATTGAGCAGCTAGGGAAAAAACTTAAAAAGCATGTAAAATACAAGTCAGTTTGCTTGAAATATTTCATTGAGCAAGTTGATGTGCATCTTCTAATTTTTCACTTTTGAATAACACAGTAGGAAATAAATAAGCCTTGGACAATAGAACAAAACATAATATTTATGCAAATATAAAATAAGAACCGCAAGTGAACATCAAACAAAGTATTAAGTTCATTGAATTTATGAAAGCAAATACATACATGAGTTTTATGACTGTGAAAGCCATGGCAGAACACAACAATGCTTCACCTCTTCGCGGCTCCTCTCGTTTGTCCCTCTCTATTTTCGTCACTTTCGTCACAAAAACGAACATGAAGCGGTGAAACAAATCGATTTTGAGACGGATGCGGGTCTTGTATTAATCAGTTTTAATAATATGATCATTATCCTTATGAATAGTTTGTAGTTTTTTAAAGAATGCCAATAGATCATATGCTTTGTTATCTTGTTCTACCATTTTTTTATTAAAAATTGAGATTATGTACAAAAGTTGTGTAATTTTGAAACAATCAATAAATTCGAATTCAATGAACTTGCAAAATGATGAAACTGGTCAATAAGATAATAAATAGTATTATAAAAACATGAGACAGAAAATACAATTGCATAACTTACAACAAAATTGTCCTAAATACCTAATTTGCAGAACAAAATATGCTACAAAAACATCCACAAGGTTAACACTAAGAAAATTAGGTTTGGAAACTGAATTTTCAAAATGGAGAAGTCAAACAAAGCTCTAGCATTTGATGGTGTGGCTAAGGTAGGTACCATGCCAAACGGATTTAGGCCCCCAGCACCCGCAAATAACGGTGTAGAGGTGGATGGTGGTGGTGGTGGTGTGATGTATGTAGTTGGAGTGACGATTGTTGTGGCTGCGCCTCCTCCTCCAGGAGGAATAATAATACCTCCCGCCACGCTATCAATACAAAAACATAACATTATAAACATGATGTTAACTGATCTATACGTACTTTTTGATCATATATATTTTCTCTGATTATACACATTAGATCTATGAATTTTAAACAACATTGCTAAATCCACCCAAAATAAATTTAGTTCTTGTCACATAAAACAATTCATTTTTAAAATCATTCTATAAAATAAATCGTATCATACAACATTAATAATTTAATAATAATTATATGAGTAAATTACTTTTTGAGTCCTTGTGTTTTAGTATTTTAACCATTTGAGTACAAAATCGAAATATTTAACGCCCTGAGTCTCTAGACGCTTTTTTATAACCATTTGAATCATTTTGAGTCCAATCTTTTTTTTTAACAAAATTGGACTCAAACCGTCATAAAATGAACAAAATTGGGCTCAAAACGTTATAAAATAAATGGCTAGGGACTCAGAGCATTAAACATTTTGATTTTGGACTCAAGTGGTTAAAACCATTAAAACATAGGGACTCAAAAAGTAATTTACTCTAATTATATATATATATATATATATATATATATATATATATATATATATATATATATATATATATATATATATATATATATATATATATATATATATATATATATATTTGACCATTTAAAAAATTACTAGGTTGAAACCCCATGTATTACACGGGTTGCATTAATGCAATTTTATAAAATAAATAATAAAAAAGATACATCTTTTAAAAAAACTCGTATATTGAGCGTGTTGAATAAAATAATGTCATATGTTAACACAAATAGTCATCAAGAATTATCTTTTGAAAATGAACATTGATGTACTATTTACTTATTATAATATTTTACTTTGTTTAAAAAAAACTTGTATGTTGCACGTATTGAATAAAATATAATGTAATATGTTAACACATCCATTCGTCAAGATTTATCTTTTAAAAATTAATGTACTATTTACTTTTTATAACATTTTACTTTGTTTTTTACTTATTATTATCTTAAAAACATACGTATTACATGGGGTTGAATTTCGTTTTTATGATATATTCAAATTATGAGATACAATTATTTAGTGGGAACCTTTGATCCTAATTTACCATAATTTTAATCACCGAACTCCAAAGTATATATCTACTCATAATAAAAACAAGAGAAAGGATCACATTCACGACAAATCTTTCATACGAAGTGTACGTGACATGGAGATGAGGATAAGTGGGATTGGCTTGAATGGTAATTTAGTCCTTTCTCACCTGAAACAACTTTCCCCTTTGATTTTCAAACGGCTATAACTTTTTCATGCGTTAATATTAAAAAAAAAAGAATTACATCGTATTAACGAGTATTTCATTCTCTTTAATTCGAGCAGCTTATTGCTATAGTTTTCTTAAAAAAATTACATAACACTGAATACCCATTACGTGATTACACATTTTACATAAACCATTATGTGATTACACATTCAATATAAAACTATTACGTGATTACACATTCAATATGATTTGTTATAACTAATGTTATTATAATTAACTCATACCGTAATCACTCAATGTAGCTTCACATAAAATATAGTATAATGAAATCACGCTATCACGATATGGGAATTCAAAATCACGTAGTCATGTAATATGGATATTCTCTCTTGTACATGATCTTTTATCATAAAAACAAACGTTTATGTTTATCTAAAGTTTTGTTTAAAATCATGATTACTAATTTTTTGTTTAAAATTGTTGTTGTTGTTGTCTAATATGATCATAATAAAAACAAACGTTTATCCTTATCTAAATATTTGTTCTTATCTAATATTTTGTTTAAAATTATTATTATTTAATATGAGAGATAAATAGAAAAATTAGGTGACAAAGCATCAGAAAGTGACGTGTCCAAATAAGATTTTCATTTATTAGTATAGAAAGATTTTGAAACACATTTTGCTTTTTAAATTTTGAAACTCATCACCTCAGCGTTCATCATTGACAACTAAACCCCCTCAACCTTTTAAAAACTTTATAAAATATCATTTCAGCCCCTCTGGAGTTTTATGTGCTTATATTTATGTATAGGTCGGTATAAATTCAAATTAACTTACGTTTTGATATAATTTTTCCCCAGCATGAGTCACATCAAATATAATACGTTTTCATGCTTATATAATAGACGCATTCAGTTGGTGTATGGTTTGACATAAATTTTGTTTGAAAATGAGTTTGATCAAACATAATACGTTTTTATTAGATGGTATAAATTGGAGTTATTTTACGTTTAATGAGTCGTATCATACGTTTTGGTGCTTATTTTATTGACGTTTTCAGTTAGTCTACGTTTTGACGTTTATGCATGGGTTCGTATAAATTCAAGTTAGTTTACATTTCAACGTAATGACATTTTGACCCCCTCGATCTTTACGTGCTTATTTCTATGTACCTATGGTATAAATTCAATTTGGTTTACATTTCGATGTAATTTTATTTTTTATTTATTTATTATTTTTTTTGAAAATGAGTCATGCTTATTTCCATATACGTGTTGGTATAAATTCGGTTTGATTTATGTTTCCACGTAATTTTTTTTTTCAAAAATGATTCATGTCAAGTATAATACGTTTTTGTACTTATTTTTATGATCCATAAGCAATTGAAAAAAAAAACAGTACGCATAAATCACATTAAAAGAACCGATCCTCGTAACGCAAGGAATCAATTCTAGTTTATAATTAATTTTAGAAGACACTTTAAATCATCATTTGTAGTATTTATGATTTGTGTTTTAGTGTATTTAAATCCACCGAATAATTTATATCCGGCTCTTTAGTTTTAGTTTTAACTCAAAATTTAGAATTAATTTTAACTCCAAATTTAGATTTTTTAGGGATTGAGAGAGTAAATAAAAACTAAAAAAAGTAAAGTAATAATAAAAAAATAAAATAACAAAGAAAAGTAATAATATATCAAGATAAAAGAACATTCCGCCAAAAGTGAATTGACTAGTCAAAGGTGATGCGGGCCCACCTTCCACTTAAATTCTTTGATTATTTTATTTTGTTTTTCATTGATTATTTTATTTTCTTTTTTCATGAGAAAGTAAAAGAAAAAGGATGAAAGCAATCATTACATTCGAAAAATATTATCTGTAAATTTTCAAATTATCTTTTTCTCGCTCTTTTATAAATATTGAGACCCTGCCCGCGTTGCGAGGCATTATGCCAAATATATTTCTCTCTCGTAACATGTATGTCTGTGTTTCAGTTATTTATACATACTACTCATAATACAATCTCGAAAAAAACTACATCGATTCAACCAATTAAAACAAAATACTATCATTCTTTTGCTAAAAAAAACTAAAATGATGAATAAAAATTACACTAAGCCAACCAATTAAAACAAAACACTACCATAGTTTTGTCAAAAAAAAACCGATGGCATGTCGGTAATTTTACACTGGGAACAAAATCGTAATTTGACAGGAAAAAAACAAAAATAATAGCAAAACTGTAAATTTAAACGGGTTAAAATCGTAATTTAGCTGGACCAATATGGAATTATGGTGCCTGACACTATTCCCCTAGATGAAATTTGTGTGTATATAAAATTCACTTAATAATCAACATATGTATCAAATATATTTTCACATATACACCGTTTAGTTTATCTATAAATTTATTTTAACTACCAAGATAAATTATATACTATTATATACTAATAAAAACAAAACTCAATGAACAGTAATTGAGTAAATTATATAAGTAATTGAGTAAATTATATAAAACAAACTAAATCAATAGCGATCTAGGAAATATAAGAATATGGGGTATGGGCCGGGGTTGTGACGTGGGTTGAGTACAAACGCCCAAGTCACCATCCCGGGTGGGCTTGGGTTTCGGCGTAGCCCTTTGAGCAGGGGTTTCAGCCAGGGCGATGGGCGGGGCTATCAAGATGACATGGCGGGATCTCATTGGCCAAGACAAGTAGCCGTTTGGGCTAGCCATTGGCCAACGGCTATGTGTTAAAAAAAAAAGATCTGGGAAATATTATAATATGGGGTATGGGGCGGAGGTTGTGGCGTGGGTTGGGTACAAATGCCCAAGTCACCACCCCGGGTGGGCTTGGGTTTCGGCGTGGCCCCTTGGGCGGGGGTTTCAGCCCGGGCGTTGGGCGGGGCTATCAAGATGACATGGCGGGATCTCATTGGCCAAGACAAGTAGCCGTTTGGGCTAGCCGTTGGCCAACGGCTATGTGTTAAAAAAGATCTAAGAATTATTAGAATATGGGGTATGGGGCGGGGGTTGTGGCGTGGGTTGGGTATAAACGTCCAAATAACCACCCCGGGTGGGCTTGGGTTTCGGCGTGGCCTCTTGGGCGGCGGTTTTAGCCCGGGCATTGGGCGGGGCTATCAAGATGACATGACGGGATCTCATTGGCCAAGACAAGTAGCCGTTTGGGCTAGCCGTTGGCCAACGGCTATGTGTTAAAAAAAGATCTAGGAAATATTAGAATATGGGGTATGGGGCGGGGGTTGTGGCGTGGGTTGGGTACAAACGCCCAAATCACCACCCCGGGTAGGCTTGGGTTTCGGCGTGGCCTCTTGGGCGGGGTTTTCAGCCCGGGCGTTGGGCGGGGCTATCAAGATGACATGGTGGGATCTCATTGGCCAAGACAAGTAGCCGTTTGGGCTAGCCGTTGGCCAACGGCTATGTGTTTAAAAAAATATCTATTCACTATAAATACTCACACTTCTATTCATTTTTTACCACAACTACTCCGCCTCTTCTATAATGATCTCTATCTTATTTTTAAAAAAAAATTCTCATCCAACCACAATACGAAAAAATGAATCCTCATAATCGAGGTTTTGACCCGAAAAATCCGTGGGCATTCCAAGAAACACCTAGCCCAGCATCCAATCGTCCAATTGCTCCCTTTTTAATGCACTCCACGATGCCGGATATGACTGGTTACGCATCGTTTATCTCGAATCGTTTGAAGAATGATGTCAGTCAGTTTACTTACTGTGTGTATAAAAGGTAATCTAAACTGTGCAATTACTTGTATTGCTACGTTGTTACAGGATTTTATGAGCTCGGTACCAATCGGCACCGAAAATACCGTTACCGAAATCCCCAAAAGTATGTATCGGTACCGAATATACCTGGTACGGTACGGTTCGGTACCGGTTGGTACTGGTACAACACCGGTATTTGAGGGTAAAAATCGGTGAACACCGGTACCGAAAATATGTTACGTTTTAGTTCGAGCTACTTTTTGTTATTTGACATGTTTTGTCATTCTTATAGAAGGATTTGGTTTAGCGCGCCGCAACGCACGCGCATGGTAAACAACTAGTATTATTAGAAAGAGTGTGTATGCATTCTTAAAAAGTGAAGAATTATTGCATGTAAGTGAAATAGATCCTTTAACATCATATTGAAAAAGAAATAAAAAAAAAAAGAAGTGTATTTTGGATTAGTAATCTCTTAATTTCCATATTTCACCAATTTTAAAATTGCTTTAATTCCTAAAACCAATGCAAGGAAATAACTGGTATTACAAAAAAAAAAGTTTTGGATTTCTTTTCTACCAGGGTAGATAAAATCGATTATAATAATATATTTTCAGGCGTAGCCAAGTTTAATACAAAAATAAAATTAATAAATAACCCAAAGAAAGCATAAAAAATTATACATTCTGTTATTGTTATCCATAAAATATGTAATCAACAATATTATTCTCTTTCTAACTTTAGATATATTTACCAAACAATATAAACAAAAGCAATATAAAATTCATGAAATTCTAGCTTACGATTTGTTCGATATTGAACATGTCTCTTATCTGTAAATCTGTAATACTAATAATAATTAGTGAGCAACACAACACAATGATTATTAGAATTAACTTATAAGTCAAGTAAACTTATTTTAACCAATTATGAGATGGATAGACAATGTTTATAATTATAGATAAACATATAGTAATAATAAACTACTTTTTTTTTTTTTTGATTAAACTTGTTTTTTTGATCGACAAACAGTAACTTAAATTCTAAACTAACCGCAATAACCTTTAAGACAAATCGAAATATTTCTAGTCATATAACCCATATAATTATTCTAAATATAAATATATTTATATAAAATATGGAAACCAACGTATAACAAAAGCTACAAACCTCGGTGAAGCCGGATAGTTGCATGATCCATAACCTTTAAACACAAAAAAAAAAAAAAAAAAAAAAAAAAAATCAAACATTAATCAACTGTAAAGAAACAAAAATGTTTGATAAAACCATAAAACTAGTAAACTAACTTGGATCGGTTTTGGCAATGGTGGCAGTGCCAGCAAAGTCACATGATCCGGGAGCCATGGATCGGCGCATGTAATAGCTATTAAAGGCATATGAGGCGTGTGCTTGAATTGTGTTAGGAAGAAAACACAATCCAGACGGCTGTATTGGCGCGCAATCAGCTCCTGCGCCGCATGCATAGTCAAGAGCCGCCTGTAACGCCTCTCTTGAGGCTTCGCTCCTGACTACGCACCATGTTGCAGCCACGATGCGGCTGTAGAGAACCACCAGCACCACCGTTGTTACCGCCCGGTATAGGATGATTTCCATTTGAGCAAAGTGTTTGTGAAGTAAAGCAAGACAACTACACACACTAGAGTGTGCTGGTAAAGCTAAAGATGGATGATGGGGAGTGACTTTTGTGAGGGAATATATGATTGTATGATTTGTTTGAATAGAATATGTAATATAATTAACATGAATATGAATAACTTCTTTTACTTTTTATGTAAGATTGTTTGTTGTGTAATTTTATTTCGTTTGTTGTGTATTAGTGAATAGATTACTATGAGATAGTGTATTAAGCTGTTAAGTTCACTATATTTTTTTACCATTACTAGGGGTTAAGTTATTGTACAAAGACTTCTAAAAATAAGAAGTGTACAAAGACACAATAGATCGCACAAGATGACACAATATCGGACAAAATATAACACAATGCGAAAAATATAACACAATGTTGAGGAAAAAAGACACAATGAGTAGCAAAAAAGACACAATGATGTGAATATATAGAAGACACAATAATAAATAAAAGACAAAATGATAATAAACAGAACTTTTAAAATCTACAACCTATAAATCAAAAGTGAAAACCTAAAATCTCACATCGTAGAGTTCGATTAGACGGTTTCAATGCCGCTTGAATGAGGTCAATTTGAAATCCGTTTGATACCCTTTGTACGACTTCTTATTTTTAGGAGCCTTTGTATTTGAACATAAACATACTACAATAGCTTAAATAATTAAAATTATAAAGCTAACAATTATCAAAAGTTGAAAATTTTAGTGGAAATGTGTAGGAATTTTTTTGACGCATTTACGAGGAAAATGACATTATATCAATAATTAAACTTGTCATAAAAAAATCGGAGGAAACTTATGACTTTTATCCAACGAAATTCAAGTTACTTGGTAGTTGGCCGCTAATTAGGGTTGTATGCCTATTTCTTCCAAAAATGTATAGGAATTTCCAACACAATTTTTTTTGTTGGAAATTTTCGTTTGAAACTTTTGGTTTTAATCTTTTTTACGACAAATGTTACTCTACTCTATCTTTACACCAAATATTACAAAATCCCCTTTGCCTAGTTTTGAATTTGAGACCTCCCCTCTAAGAAGCATGCGCCTCTATCAAACGGGCTATCCCCACATTGCTTTTTTGCTCTTTAATCTAGTCGTTAACAGTTTAATACAGTATCTCATATTATTTTTCAACAACAAATTACACGATCAAAGATTACTATTGTCATGATCATTATCATATGTACTGGCGGATGTAGATTTTTTTTTCTTGAGGGGAAGAAGTTTTTAGGTGTGCATTGTCATTCGAGTCGGGTTTAGTTGAGTCAAGGTATGTTTGGCAATAGTAGCTGGTAGCTGTAGCTCATGGCTATAGCTTTTTAGATATACTTAGGTGTTTGACAGAGTAGCCGAAACTTTTAATAAAATGTATAAAATAATCAAAATGGACACAACTAAAAAGTTTATTATCTTTAAAGGTTAAAATAGTCATTTTTTCCTTAAAAGCTTGTAGCTCCTTCTAAACGCTACTTCAAATACCAAAAGCTGCAAGCTCCTAACCTAAAAGCTTCAGCTCTTTCAAACAAACAAGGTTTTTTTATTGAGTATGAGTTTTTTCTTAAAAACTTAAAGCTAGAAGCTCCTAAAAGCTTCATGCCAAACATACACCAAGTCACATAACAAAAGGATAAAAACTAAATTAAACTAAATCAATTGTCATTTGAAAATCATAATAGAAATACAATATCGTTAATAAGTGTTAATCCATTAAAATAAAAAGTCATAAATTGATATAAATATTAAAAAAATAAAAGATAACTCTACATAACATCTCTCAATTAATATAATCAAACATATAAAAAGAACGTTATAATTAGTTTACAACTGCGAAAATCCAATACAAATATAACATGTTCAACCAAATTAAATAAAAGAGTAATCACAACACATTTTGTTTGACAAAATTAATAAAGATACATGTGCCTTGCATATCAAAAAGAATATCCAACAACCTAAAACTAAGCCCATGACATGATGACACATAATATATATATATATCTTATTAACTTACATTAGAAACTAGTAATCTTCTCCAACTCATCAAGCTATGCTGTAAGTTTTCCACTGGGTCCGCACATGATCATATGTTACATGAATGCAATGTTGATAATAAATCTTTGCTATTATATTATGGATACTGTATTTTTATATATGATGATAAAAAAGTTATCTTTCATAATATGTTGTATCTAGTTTAAATATTGTGAAATAATTTACAAAAATATCGTAAAATGTTAAAGTGTTTAAAGTGTAAATAATGAACGTAAAGTATTAAAGTGTTCAATGTCCCTACTAGTCACTTTAGGAACCAACAGTGCCTAAAAGAATTCTATACATTTTGGATATGTTTGCACGTTTGAAGTCGGCCCGTGAAAAGAAACAAAAGCTAAGAAATTAAAGATAAAGGAATTGAAATTATAGAAGAAAATTGGAGGCCCAATAAGTGAATTATACTCTCTTCATCTGAGTGGTTAAGAATTAAGATCAACATAAATTCATCTTATTATATGGTTTTGGATAACAATAAAGATCAACACAAATTCATCATATTACTAGGTTTTTACCCGGGATTGCTTCCCGGGCTCGGAAAAGTTATTTAGATTAATTACTATTTGTTATTAATACGACCACATTACATCAACCATCTCATTCGATTCAACAACATTGTCTTAAAATCACTGAATTAAATCATGAACCCATATTATAGATCAAACAAAAGCACAACACGACCACATGAATAACATCATTTCCAATTTTACTTCAATGCACTTAAATGATGGGGTGATTTGGGATTTTGTAAAAATGTTTGTTCTTGTACTTCTTAACAAAATTATATAGAATTCAAGAAAACAAAACAATGACTTAAAGAACTATAGTTTAACACCCAATGTGATCGAGCAAATAGATGTTAACCAAAAGTCAAACAGTTGTTGACCAAAAGTGAAACAGATGTTCAACCAGATCCACTGTCTGCTTATATTTTAAGACTGTTTTCCTCTTCAAAACACTGTTCAACCTAACATGGGTTTCCATGAACTGTTGACCTAAAGTCAAACAGATGTTAAAACCACTGTTTGAGTTATTCAAATGTCTGTTGAATACTAAATGAGATGTTGACCAAAAGTCAATCAGATGTTTACCAAAAGTCAAACGGAGTATACTGTCTTTAGTTCACATCTCCACATTGTTTCCGTTAGACATGGACCTAATAATTTTCATGTACATATATAGTTTTAGAATCACAACTTTTATTACAGTGCTGAAAATAAAAACAGTAGCTGACTATAAGTATCAGTGGATTAAAACACTGAGCTTTAACAACAATCCTTATATAAACAGTGATTCAAGAATCTTTCTGCTCCAAAAAAAAACAATATTTTAACCCATCAGTCATTTCAATCTCCTTCAACCTCCACAAAACACAATTTTAACCCAACAGTGGTTTTAAACCACCATTTTAACCAAACAGCGGTTTCTACCACAGTTTTCAAAACAGTAGTTCCAAACATCTGTTTTCATCCATCTGTTAACCAAAATCAACAGATGTATCAACCACTGTTTTATTTTCAAATATCTGTTCCCAATAACAGAGCTTTGATCATTTAAACATACCTTTGCCAATACTACAAGCTTTTACACTCTCAAACCTAAATATTTATTTACTTAATTTAAATAACAAACATGGTTAATATTTTTAACACAACTAATTATATAAAAACTACAAGTTTCAAACAACATACAAAGTTCATCCATCTGTTAACCCAAGTCAAATGCAATTGTCAAAATTATATAAAAAATACAATTGTCAAAACAGCAAATACATTCAATAAAATACAGGATCCTAATTCCTAATCAATTGGTGAAACAGTAGTTTCGATAAATAAAGCTCCTTTCGGACCGTTGTAGTTGTCAACATGTTGGAGGTATTTCAGAAGTTCTTTGCTCAGATCAACTTCAATCATGTCCCCCCAGATGCTTGTTATCAGCCACTTGTTGTCTTAAATTATATTAGTACTTCGGCGACTATCTACATAATTAACTACACGAGGATTATTGAAAACAAACACCTTCGTCCAGCCTTCTTCTTCATATCTGAGCAAATCAGCAGTTAGCTCAGCAGACTTTCCAATAACAATCAAATGCAACCTCTTTCCGATGGTCAAAAAATGCCCTTGGCAAGGATTGACTACAATGCTCTCGGGAAAACGAAGCATTCTAAAAGTCTCACTAAGAACATCAAAAGCAACGATGTTCCTCTCACCTAGTGTATACCAATAATTTGAAACCATAAAATATATGGTTTTATCAGCATAAACTCCTGTAGACCATGAATAACGACTTGAACCATAATTGTTTACACTACCGAAATTTATTGTTCTCTAGGACTCACGACGTCGTGAGTAAACACGAGCAGCAGTTACATTACGGTAACATCTGATGTTCAACACTTTCAGATCATTGAACTGATCAAAATAAATTCCACCAGTATCAGAGTTTCGATGATGATTGTACTTGAAGTAGTCATCACACAAAACCTTATACCGCCTGATAGTTGGATTCCAAAGAATCAACTGACAGGAAATCCCTTCATTGCAAACTAACAACAAACCATTAAATGAAGATAGAATACGTAAGAAGCTAGGGTGCACATTGTTAGGAAAACTTAAGGTTTTGCTTCTAACAACATCCAAATTACCACCAACTACGTCGTCAATGACAATTGACGTGTCTTTAAAGGATAGTACTTTCTTTTGTACTGAATCTCCACTTCGGATAGCATGCATCATCTGAAATGCATCACTTGACAATTCCCTATAAAAATTCTTCGAAAGACATTTGAAACGGCCAATATCTTCTGTAGAGAGCCTGGTGAAAATCTCGTCAACAATCACTTGAAACCCAAATTTTTCCATTCTGCAGAGAGCCTTGTGAAAATCTCGTCAACAAAATTTTTGAAGATGATTAGTAGATGGATGAAAACGGTAATGACAAAAACCTCTGCCCAATGTATTTTATATACCCAATGAAGGCAGTTATAACTAAATACATCGTCAGACGAAAGAATATGAGGCGACACTCGTTAGGCTTTTAATGCATTTACATGGAAAAAAATATAAAATTAAACACGTTATTATAATTGCAATTAACCTATTCATTTACCTATAAGATGCCTTTACCATAAGACAGAAGTGATTGTTTGACGTGCATTAATTGCAAAGTACATATCCCAAGGCATTTTGAATTTGAAATTACCGGCAATTTCAAAACCACTGCTATGGTATATGTTTGCCAAAGGAAACATCTGCTAAGTTATACTTTCTTGGCTATGGGCAGTAGTTTGCTGACTATTTTTAACTATCAGTGGATTCCCAACCGTTATTGAAACACTGATGTTTAGTCAGACAATGGTCAACATGAAGACTGAGAAAACAGAAGTTGTCTTTCAGCAGTGGATAACATTTAACAATCAGATTTTTGAACCAAATCAGTGGTTGTAACAGACTTTTAAGGATTAGTGAAAACTATCATTTTTTAACTATTTTGAGGTTGTTTGACCTTAAACAGATATTTGACCTTCTATATCAGTTGTTTAGAGTTAAACAAATATTTGGACATAAAGAGATGTTTGAAATTAAACAAATGTTTAACCTTAAAAAGAAGTCGGCCCATAAACATCTGTTTGCAAAAAAAGAGAAATTTCAAGAATACTATACCCAAACAATCAAAATGAGGAGCTTAATAATCATTCAAGTGTACTTCATTTTTATTTAGTAATATAAAGATTAAACCACTGTTCAATTTATAGTACATATCAGTGATATGAAATCTAACAATCAATTTGGGGTTATATGATAAATAACGTTACATATAAACATCTCAGTGATATGAAACCTAACAAACTAACAAAGTATAAAACACTGATGTGATAAATACTGTTACATATAAATACTGTTAACATAAACAAAGGTAGAATATCTACTGTTGATGCTGAACCACTTTTGTTGTTGGACAGTGGTTCGTCTTTGAATTTGAATAGGGTTGGTCTCGAGATATAACGTATAGAGAACCACTGCTACACTAAACACTGTTACATAAGAAACACTGATACATAAATACTAAAGTTGAATCCGCTGTAGATGCTGAAACACTGCTGCTACTAAGCAGTGGTTTTCCTTTCGTTGATCAGGGTTTAGGTACATAAGTGCTTGTCTTTAACAGGGCTTTGTCTTCAACAGTGCATAGGCCGCATTAGTCAATAAGCCCATCAGTCTTTATAAGGAGCAGTGGTTAGTTATAACAGTCCTTAGCATGATCAGCTGTTATAACCACACCATAACCCTTTGAGAGGAAGCAAGTGTCCGTCTATTCATTTGAGAGGACTCGTTGCATTACATCCCTGTTGAAAATGTGAGCAGTGGATGTTTTTTAGGAAAACCAATGATTCTCAATATCAGTGGATTTCAACAATAAAAATGTGAGCCGTGACTATTTTTTAACTATCAGTGGATAGCCAATAGTGATTGTAACACAGATGTTTGGTCAGTGAGTGGTCAACATGAAGAATGAAGAAACAGAGGTTGACCATTAAACAAATCCTTGACACTATTAAACCTCTGTTGACTTACCAAACAGATATTCAGACACAATTCAACATCAACATAATCTAAATATTACTGAAACACTAAATAATAAGTAAAAATAAAACACAACATAGATTCATAAAATTAAATTTATTCATGACCTTAAAACTAAAAGTCCAATAATTACATCACATACTGAACAATATTAAAGTTCAAATCTAAGAATAACAGCAAGAATTAAGAAACTTTAGTTTCAACTCCATGGATTGTAGAACTTCTCGATGTATGTCCTTCAGCATCGCCATGAACTGCACGTCACTATCACCGCACTCTATATTACTCACAACACAAATAAGAAATAAACCTAAAATGCAAAGGTATCTTCTGAACTGTTGTAGCACATCTAAGTTTTCACGATATTGCACGAATCTATACTTTCTATAAAACCAGAAAATCTTCCTGGCGCAAGAAAACATGGCTTTCGATTTAACAAAAATCAAAAAATGCAACTCTCCCATCAAAGAAGATAGCACATGCAACTTTTCAAGATAGAAGATACATATCGTCCGTTGAAACTGCAACTCTGCCATCAAAAAAGGTAGCACATGCAACTTTTCACGATGTTGCAATAATGATACTGCAGCATCGATATTGAAAGGTTGATGTGGGATGCGAATTTTCATTGAAACGACGATGTTGAAACAATGATACTGGAACGATAACATGTAAACATAATCAACAAACATGCGAACAAAGAAGTGTAATCGGAGATAAGCGGCTGAATCATGAGAAAGATGCATTTGAGAGAGAAAGATACACTCACATATATTAGCGAGCGAGATTTGAATGTGAAACCAGATAATTATATCTTATTTATAGGATATGAATATATATTTTGAATTTCAAAATTACTGATATTATCAGTAATTACTAATCTGATTTGAAAGCAATTGTCATGATGTTTATTGGGAACTGAAAGGTAAGTAATGTATATCTTTATACCCTGCTTTATATTAAACTAACTAAATATTAGAAATGATATGTAAAGTAGGAAAAAAAAGAGAACGTCAATTTTAAATTACCATTTTGCATATTTTTTTTCTGATATTATCAGTGATCTGATTTGAAAGCAATTGTCATGATTACTTTTCTAATTTTTATCTTAACTTTAATTAAGAGATAATAACCGTCAGTTTGAAATTCACATTTTGCATATTTTAAATGTCCAAAACTCAAGAAATTAGCATTAATTAATGATTTGATTCGGAACAAATAGCCATCAAGTATTTTTTTTAATTTAACTTTAAATTTTATCACGAAAACAATGTTGGAGGAACTCTTATCTCATTGGAATGTAACGATTAGGTAAAATGGTAGTTTCATTATAATTCTAATTTTTATTTGATAATTTCAATCTATCACTAATTAACACGATCAATAATAAAAATGTGAGCAGTGGCTGTTTTTTAGGAAAACCGTTGATGGTCAATATCAATGGATGTCAACAATAAAAAGTGAGCAGTGGCTATTTTTTCCTATCAGTGGATACCCAACAGTTTTTTAAACACTGATGTTTGGTAAGAAAGTGGTCAACACGAAGATTGAAGAAACAGAGGTTGTATTTCAGGAGTGGATAACTTTTAACAATCAAATGTTTCAACCAACACAGTGGTTGTAACAGACTTTTAAACAAATGTTGGGGCTTAAACAGATGTTTCGCCTTATATATCAGTTGTCTGGAATAAAAGATGTTACATATAAACACTAATGTCATAAAAATTGTTACATATAAAACACTGAGGTGATGACATCTAACAACCTAACAGACTATAAAACACTGATGTGAAAAAACTGTTACATATAAACACTGTTAACATAAACAAAGGTCTAAGCTTAAACAGATGTTTGCCCATAAACATCTGTTTGTAAAAAAAGACCAATTTCAAGAATACTATACCCAAACAATAAAAATGAGGAGCTTAATAATCATCCAAGTGTACTTGATTTTTATTTATTAGTATAAACATGAAACAACAATGTCTTCAAATCACCGGATTAGATCATGAACCCATATTAGAGGTCAAACAAAACAACAACAGGACCACATGAATAATATCATTTCCACTTTTACTTCAATTCACTTAAATGATAGGGTGATTTGGGATTTTGTACTTGTTTAAAAAATAAGATATTGAACAAAATTCAAACAGATTTTGACCAAAAGTCAATCAAATGTTGGCTAATAGTGAAATAGATATTGACCTTAAACAGATGTTTGGTTTAAGGCCAAACATCTGTTTAAGGACAAACATCTGTTTAAGTCCAAATATCTGATACAGAAGGCGAAACATCTGTTTAAGGTCAAACATCTATTATGGCCAAACATCTGTTTAAGGTGAAACAACTGTTTAAGTCCAAACCTCTGATATAAAAGGCCAAACATCTGTTTAACCATGAACAGATGTTTAAGTTAATATGATCTACTGTGTTCTCACACTGTTTTCCTCTTAAAAGCACTGTTCAACCTAACATGGGTTTCCATTATCTATTGACCTCAATGCAAACAGATGTTCAAACAAGTGTTTGTTATTGAACTTTACAAAATTACATAGAATTCTAGAAAACCAAACTAAGAAATTTACGAATCTAAAAGCAACAATTTAAAATCTAAGAACAACACCAAGAAATTTACGAACCTAACAGCAAAAATTTAGTGCTTTAGCCTTAAAATTTAGTGCTTTTAGCTTTAAACTCCATCAAAGTACGACAATCGCCATGAACTCCACGAAAGTACTCAATGCATCAACAACATGATTTATAGAAAGCTGATCTCCCGTGAACAGACCACGATGCAGTACATGAAAACACTTCTTCAGCTGTGGAAGAGTAGCCCTGCCGTCATATACTTAATACTTAACTTTGTTCATAAAGAGCTGCTTTAAACCAAACTTTATGCTTCTTTTAATACAAAAAAGGCAGGAAACACCATTACTCTAGTAAGATAAAATCTTATCTTACAGCAATAGCAGATGCTTTCTTGCGTTTAGTAGGAACTCCTACGGCTTCTACATCATCATCATCTGCCCAGAGTCACATATAATCATCATTTAGTCACCAGCAAAAATCATTATAAACGTAGATTTAAAAATATTTCTTTGTGTTTAATTTAACTTTACGCTTCTTTAATACAAACCTATAATAACCCACAGCAGATTGAATGAATTTCAAACAACTGTGATTAGACTGAAATATAAGGCAACAATTAGAGTATACCACTTCAAAATAAAAAAAAAATCCAAAATTGGAGTAGCAAAACACACATACTTTAAACGATGTTGGAACAATGATACTGGAAACTGTAGAACAATCATCATCATCATTTGCAGCAGATCATTCACAATCATCATTTAGTGACAACTAAGATAACAAAACTTGAGTAAAAATAAAAAAAAACAAATACCATTATCAAGGGAAACTACATATCAACAATTTTTTTTTTCTGAAAATGGGTTAGAGAGAGCTTCAGTTTTCTCTCACCCTTTATGAACAAATGCCGAGTATTGAGAAGAAGAGATACATATCGTCCATTCAACTTACAACTCTCCCATCAAAGAAGGTAGCACATGCAACTTTTCACGATGTTGCAACAATTATACTACAACATCGATATTGAAAGGTTGATGTGTGATGGGAAGCTTCATTGAAACTACGATGTTGGAACAATGATACTGGAACAATGATTATATAAGTAGCAGTGGTTAGTTATAACAGTCCTTAGCAAGAAAAGCAGTGGATAGGCCTCATCAGTATTTAAGTCCATCAGTCTTTGTAAGGATCAGTGGTTAGTTATAACATTCCTTAGCATGATCAGTTGTTATAACCATTACATAACAGTCCTTAGATTGAGAGGAATAATTGCATTACATCCCTGTTGAAAAATAGAATTGATAAATTTAGGGAAAGTGAAGTTGAAATATGATAACCCAACAGTGGAGGATCTCGTTCTACAGCTTCGATAAATTAAGGGTATTCTCATATAATGGTTCCTGTTTCTTCCAAAGAATCCGCAGTTTGGACATCTGTTGTTCTTCAAACATCTATTATCTATCATCTATTATCTAATCTATCTATTATTATCTATTATATATAATAGATAGAATAGATAGAATAAATAATAATAATAGATAATAGATGTTTGAAGACAACAGATGTCCAAAGTGCCGCTTCATTAGAAGCATCTAGGAAGAATTATATGAGAATACCCCTAATTTATCGAAACTGTAGAATGAGATCTCCACTGTTGGGTTAACATCTTTCAACCTCACTTTCCCTAAATTTATCAATTCTATTTTTTAACAGGGATGTAATGTGACAACCCGAATATTCAGGTTAGTATTACGTAAATCTCACAACTCTTCAGCGCATATCCATAAGGTTGACTCCTTAAATGTTCACGTGCATTTAATCACTCGCGAAACCGTTTATGCATCTCATGGCCGTTTGGGCCTCCCCCTTTGGCCCACATAGTATATCAGACACAAAACCTATATATGTTATAGATGGGGACGGGTAATTGGGTTCCTTGTAGCCCACTCCTAAACTGTTACCTCATGTAATGGGCTCAAACCCATTCGGATTATAATACAGCCGCCATAAACAAACATATGTGAGTATTAATTGATTAATATTTGATGACACCCTTATTGTTTAGAAAAGGTAACCGGCCCAACACCTTTATTGTTTAGAAAAGGTAACCGGCCCAACACCCTTATTGTTTAGGCATATGTATTGTACTCTGAATCAAAGTGCGATTAGTTTAAATTAATAACAACCCTACCTATTTTCTGATTACGCACGGCTGTGGAGCAGACTCTTTCCCCCCTCCCCCCCCCCGTGGTGATCAGTATTCTTCCCAGCTTTCGGTTAGTATTTCATTATGTTATTGAAATCGGTTTGTTGTTATGTTATCTAGGTGAAACTATGTGCGAGTAATATGTGTATTTTATGATCGAAAACTGCATGTATATCTAATATTATCTTCAACAGTAGGGTTTAATTAGGGATATTGTATGATAATAAATGTATACTTAGTATATACGGATGTTGATGTTCTTGATGATTCAAGATTTGGGTTATAATATTAATCATTGATGTTGTGCCTTGTTTGAATGGTTACTGTGGATAATATTAACTAGTAATAGAGGTTACATATTGGGTCGATTAGCATGATGAACAATAATAGCATTTAGTTAATGATCATATTTTTGTAGCCAGTGTGACCGATTTATGATATGTTTGAATATGTGAATTGTGTCTCATAATGAGCTTTAGATGTAACTGTTTAATATGGGCAAATAATTAGAATAGAACAATGAACTAATCATTAAATAGGTGATAACAGAAAGTGGTTATGATCGGATTAATGGGATTAACATACAAATTGTGGTGGTTGATTATGTGTTACATGTTGTGACGATTTGGGGAACGGGTAACAGTGGGCCGCCTCCGGTTAAGATGAACACACACAAATTGATTTAACAACTTGGGCTGTTCGTATATTGGGCCACATAACAAGAGGATTGTACATATGGTTGGATTTGGCTAAGAAAGTTAGAACAATATTACTTATTTCGGACTTGGGCATTGGGCCGACTGGGCCGTACCCTCGGCTATAATTTGAACGGGCCTGTTTAAGACATGGGGCCGCACATGATTGATAATTAGATTTGAAACATATGGCAGTAAGTTATGTATGTATATAGTATGTTTGAACTACTATATGTTAAGTGATTATTCAATGGTGCTATGCGAATAGATTAACTATCATGACTAGAATTACATGTGTGCATTACATGTATAACAAATGTATCTTGTGCGAACATGGAATACGTGAATTAACTGTATGCGTAACGTGTGGGTTATGTGCAACTGAGATTAATTGTTGTCGGTAATCATGTTAGGACATCTGTAATCAACTATTAAGCAGTTAACTAAATCTTACCGAGCAAACCAAAGGTGAGTTCATTGCTCTTTCTCAAGCATGGATCCCAGTGAAGGGATAACGGGTAACGTTCCGATGAGGAATGCATGGGTAATGGGATGTTGGTTATTGTACTCAGTTTTCTATCATTGTAAGACCACTACATCTACCGGGTCGTTGCTTGTAGGGCAACGGGGGTTATTAGTTGATAGCGCTATTAGGTTTGGCACCTTCACGACGTTCGAGGAGAACGGGCGTGAACTAATTACCTTAAAACATGACAATCACATATTATATGGCCGTTCGGTAATCGAGTAATAACAACATCGAAACATCAAACATCATAACAACAAACAACATATCGTCTTGTAAACTGTTTTACTCACATGATCGGTAACACAACTTGGTAAACAAACACAAACCTTGAACTCACCAGCGTAGTCTGACACACTTGTTTACATGCTTGTAGGTAATTATTGAAGGAACTTGGGAGCTTGCTGTCTGATGCTGCTGGAGTGGTTGTGGTCATAATAAACAGTTATTTTGATTTGGTTTTGATACATTTACACACTTATACATTTATGCTTCCGCTCAATACTTTGGTTTTGGTTTAACTTTCAAACGATACATTTCTTTCAATTGGGTATTTCAGTGCATTATAACTTGTGTTTGATATGATTGGTGGCTCTTTGTTGGATCGTTGCACCTCCAATAGGGACATACCCTAGGTGGTAATTTGGGGGTGTGACAGTTTGGTATCAGAGCCACTGGTTATTGAGAACTCGGTTTTAAAACGTTTTCATAAAACCAGACTATAACCAAATTGATCCAAAAGATGACCATGACACTCAGCTTCAGACTGCAAGGTTCGTTCCTCGTTAGCTTATGCTTTATATGCCTAGTAAACGTAACTATATTTATAGCATGCACGACACGACATGGTAGGCATCATGACACATTGATAGTGTAACATAGCAACCGCATCTAGTAAATCCTAATCTTGTTGGTAGTGCATATTTTGTGTTGATTGGGGTGGGAGAAACTTCAAACATAAGTTAAGAAGCATCGAGAGGAGCATGCAAACCGCCTTATTATCATGGGTGCACACATAATAATAACGCGTGGTGCATGCAAATCCCAATGAGGCTTAACGAGTGTAAGAGGGGTTCTTCCCTGTTTGTGTATGAACATGGTAATTAATCGTTCTTAACGTGATAAGCCTAAACACCTTCCTCATTTTCGACTCCTAAATTAGTTCATTTCCATATATAGAAACATGAGTGGACGAGGACACGGACATGGTAGCATCAACATGACTCAGGCTGAGTTAACGAATCTGATAAACACACGTGTGGCTGAGGCTCTGGCAGCCTACCAAGCTGGTATGAACTGTACCAAATACTTTTAATCCTGTACCATGTACACAACTCTTACTCCTGTGTTGTATCTTCTTTCACTCAGCGCACCCGAACAATCAGCCTGCCTGTACGTTCAAGATGTTTATGGATTGTAAGCCACAGACCTTCAGCGGGACGGAAGGGGCTGTAGGACTATTGAGGTGGTTCGAGAAAGCCGAGTCAGTGTTCGCTATGTGCAACTGTCCCGTGGGGGACCGCGTGAAGTATGCGACAGGCACGCTTGAGGATGGTGCCTTAACCTGGTGGAATGCCCAGGTTCAGCTGCTGGGTATCGATGCAGCAAACGCTACTACTTGGGACGACTTCAAGGAATTAATGAGGGAGGAATACTGTCCTCGTGACGAGATACAGAAGCTAGAGAACGAGTATTACGATCTGAAACTGGTGGGATCTGAGGTTGAAGCGTACGTGAAGCGGTCGTATGAGTTGGCTGACTTGTGTCCGAATTTGTCTCGACCTATGTCTCGAAGGATCGAGTTATTCATCAAGGGGTTACCTCCATGAGTGAAGGGTTTGGTTACTGCTGCAAACCTCAATAACTTAACCCAGATTGTCCGGTTGACTCACAAGATTATTGATCAGGAGGTGGAAAGCAACTCACTGCCACCGCGTGTTTCTAAAGCTACTACTGCCACCACCACAGCCACTACTCCTGTCACTGATAGTAAGCGCAAGTGGGGTGATATGGACAAGGCGTCCCACTCGATTCAGCCCCAAAAGAAGACAGACACTGGCAGTACTCGCAGCTTTAGCCAATCATCTTCAGTGAATCAAAATCAGAGACCTTATGTGGGAAAGAAGCCTCAGTGTAACAAATGTGGGTTTCATCATTATGGGCAGTGTGATCGAGTTTGTCGCAGGTGCGACAAGGTAGGCCATGAGGCCAAGGATTGTAGGGCTCCTCAGCCAAAGCAGCAGCAGCAGCAGACTCAGCCGAATCAGAGACAGCAAGGGCAACAATCTCAGCAGAGTCAGGGGTCTAGAAAAGGATGTTATCAGTGTGGGGCTGAGGGACATATGAAGCGGGATTGCCCACAATTGAAACAGAATACAGGTGGTAACAACGCAGGGAGCAATGGTGGGAACAATGGGGGCAACGTGGCGCGTGGGCGTGGATTTACTATTGGAGCTGGTGAAGCTCGGAACGACGGCAATGTAGTTACTGGTACGTTCTCTTGAATGGTGTTTATGCTTCTATTTTATTTGATTCGGGTGCCGATTGGAGTTATGTGTCTACGGGGTTCAGTAGTCGTCTAGGATTGAGTCCTACGCCTCTTGTTGTTAAGCATGTAGTGGAAATAGCAAATGGTAAAACTATTGAAGCGTCTCATGTCCTCATGGGTTGCAAGGTAGATCTCTTAGGTCAAGTATTTGACATTGACCTACTCCCTGTCACTCTCGGAAGCTTCGATGTAGTTGTTGGAATGGATTGGTTATCCAAATATCAGGCGGAAATTCTCTGCAAGGAGAAAGTCGTTCGTATTCCTCTTGCTAGTGGTGAATCTTTATCGGTTCAGGGTCATCGTAGCGGTGCTACAGTAGGTATTATCTCAGCCATGAAGGCTCTAAGTTGTCTACGTAAGGGCTATCCTTCCCTCTTGGCCCTTATTACTGACTCTCAGACTGACGAAAGGAAACTCGAAGACCTCCCGGTTGTTCGAGAGTTTCCTGATGTTTTTCCTGAAGAGCTCCCTGGTTTACCCCCACATCGTCAGGTAGAATTTCAGATTGAACTCCAGCCAGGAGCGGCACCGATTGCTCGTGCTCCATACCATCTTGCACCAGGAGAGTTACAAGAATTATCGAATCAACTTCAAGAGTTACTAGACAGGGGTTTCATTCGTCCTAGCTCTTCTCCTTGGGGAGCCCCTGTATTATTTGTGAAGAAGAAGGACGGGTCTTTTCGTATGTGCATCGACTATCGCGAGCTCAACAAGGTGACGATCAAGAATCGTTATCCTCTGCCACGCATTGACGACTTGTTTGACCAGTTGCAAGGGTCAAGTTTCTATTCCAAAATCGATTTGAGGTCCGGATATCATCAGGTACGGGTTAGGGAGGAGGATGTGCCTCGAACAGCTTTTCGAACGCGGTATGGTCACTACGAGTTTCTGGTTATGCCATTTGGGATGACCAACGCACCAGCGGTCTTCATGGATCTCATGAACCACGTGTGCAAACCTTACCTTGACGACTTCGTTATCATTTTCATTGACGACATATTGATCTACTCCAAGAACAAGGAAGACCACGAGCGCCATCTTCGCCTTATTTTGGAGCTCCTGAGGAAGGAGCAGTTGTACGCAAAGTTTTCTAAGTGTGACTTCTGGATTCGGGAGGTACACTTTCTCGGGCACATCGTTAACGAAATGGGTATTCATGTGGATCCTGCCAAGATCGATGCTATTCAAAATTGGGCGGCACCAAAGAATCCTTCGGAGGTGCGTCAATTTCTTGGTCTTGCGGGATATTATCGTCGGTTTATCCGGGATTTTTCTAAGATTGCTCAACCCCTCACCGCCCTGACTCAAAAGAAAGTTGTTTATTCTTGGGGGTCGAAACAAGAAGAAGCTTTTCAGCTCTTAAAGCAGAAGTTGTGCAGCGCGCCGATTTTATCGCTACCAGAGGGTACTGAAGATTTTGTGGTTTATTGCGATGCGTCTATTCAGGGTCTCGGCTGTGTGTTGATGCAGCGAGACAAGGTGATAGCTTATGCTTCTCGACAATTGAAGGTACACGAGAAGAACTATACGACACACGACCTGGAGTTAGGAGCCGTAGTCTTTGCGTTGAAGATTTGGAGGCATTACCTGTACGGCACCAAGTGTACCATCTATACCGATCACAGGAGCCTTCAACATATCTTCGACCAGAAGGAATTGAATATGCGGCAACGTCGTTGGGTCGAGCTTTTTAATGATTATGAGTGTGCTATCAAGTATCATCCGGGTAAAGCTAATGTTGTAGCTGATGCCCTTAGTCGCAAGGAACCAAAGCAGAAGCGTGTTCGTGCCCTACAGCTTACTATTCACTCTGATTTACCTGCCCGGATTCGTTCAGCTCAGATTGAAGCGTTAAAGGAAGAAAATATCGAAGCCGAAGGATTACGAGGGCTACACAAGAAGAGGTTCGAGCAACGGTCTGACAATATCTACTACTTCATGGAACGGATATGGGTTCCTTCATTTGGTGATCTTCGGGAACTTGTGATGGACGAAGCACACAAGTCACGATATTCTATTCATCCAGGGT
Organism: Helianthus annuus; assembly: GCF_002127325.2. NCBI lineage: Eukaryota > Viridiplantae > Streptophyta > Magnoliopsida > Asterales > Asteraceae > Helianthus > Helianthus annuus. Next base: position 128,504,455 of record NC_035433.2, on the reverse strand, counting down.
CTGATAAGATGTACCAGGACCTCAAGGTTTTGTATTGGTGGCCGAACATGAAAGCTATTATTGCCACCTACGTGAGTAAGTGTTTGACCTGTGCTAGGGTCAAAGCAGAGTACCAGAAGCCTTCGGGTCCACTTCAGCAGCCAGAGATACCTATGTGGAAATGGGAACAGATCGCTATGGATTTTGTTACGGGGTTACCTAGAACACAGGCTGGGAACGATACTATATGGGTGATTGTCGACCGTCTCACAAAGTCAGCACATTTCCTAGCAATCAAGGAGACAGATAAGTATTCGCAGCTCGCAGCAGTGTACCTTAAAGAGGTGGTTTCTAGGCACGGGGTGCCGACTTCTATTATTTCTGATCGAGATCCTCGTTTTACTTCGGAGTTATGGCAGGCTATGCATAAGTCATTCGGCTCACGTCTCGATATGAGCACGGCTTATCATCCACAGACGGATGGTCAGAGTGAGCGCACTATTCAGACGCTAGAGGATATGCTGCGGGCATGTGTTATTGATTTTGGGAAAGGATGGGAGAAGCACTTGCCGTTGGTAGAATTCTCCTACAATAACAGCTACCACACCAGTATCAAAGCGGCACCATTTGAGGCATTGTATGGGAGGAAGTGTCGTTCACCTCTCTGCTGGGCTGAGGTAGGTGATAGCCAGATCACAGGTCCTGAGATGGTACTCGAAACTTCAGATATGATCGTAAAAATCAGAGAACGTATGGCAGCTGCTCGTGACCGCCAGAAGGCCTATGCGGACAAGCGTGCCAAAGAGGTAGTGTTCGAAGTAGATGACCGCGTCATGCTGAAAGTCTCACCGTGGAAAGGGGTTGTACGCTTTGGGAAGCGTGGCAAGCTGAACCCACGTTATGTTGGGCCGTTTAAAGTTCTTGAGCGTATCGGTAAGGTGGCTTACATGTTGGAGTTACCTACTGAGCTGGGTAATGTTCACGACGTATTTCATGTATCACAGTTAAAGAAGTGTTATGCTGATGACCCATTAGCGGTACCTTTTCAAGAGTTAAAAGTCAACGACAAGTTACAATTTGTTGAAGAACCCATTGAGATCATGGACCGTGAGGTCAAAGTGCGTAAACACAGTCGCATTCCCATCGTTAGGGTTCGTTGGAACTCAAGACGTGGACCAGAGTTCACGTGGGAGCGCGAGGATCAGATGAAGCTAAAGTACCCTCACCTCTTTCCCAAAGACAAAGCAGAGTCAAGCAAAACTGGTGAATCTCGGGGCGAGATTCCTCTTCAAGTTGGGGATGATGTCACAACTGAGCGGAACCCGCAACAATCCTGATTTCTCACTTCGTTTCTCTCACACTTGGCGCTTGCCAATTTCGGGACGAAATTTCTTTCAAGTTGGGGATGATGTGACAACCCGAATATTCAGGTTAGTATTACGTAAATCTCACAACTCTTCAGCGCATATCCATAAGGTTGACTCCTTAAATGTTCACGTGCATTTAGTCACTCGCGAAACCGTTTATGCATCTCATGGCCGTTTGGGCCTCCCCCTTTGGCCCACATAGTATATCAGACACAAAACCTATATATGTTATAGATGGGGGACGGGTAATTGGGTTCCTTGTAGCCCACTCCTAAACTGTTACCTCATGTAGTGGGCTCAAACCCATTCGGATTATAATACAGCCGCCATAAACAAACATATGTGAGTATTAATTGATTAATATTTGATGACACCCTTATTGTTTAGAAAAGGTAACCGGCCCAACACCTTTATTGTTTAGAAAAGGTAACCGGCCCAACACCCTTATTGTTTAGGCATATGTATTGTACTCTGAATCAAAGTGCGATTAGTTTAAATTAATAACAACCCTACCTATTTTCTGATTACGCACGGCTGTGGAGCAGACTCTTTCCCCCCCCCCCCCCGTGGTGATCAGTATTCTTCCCAGCTTTCGGTTAGTATTTCATTATGTTATTGAAATCGGTTTGTTGTTATGTTATCTAGGTGAAACTATGTGCGAGTAATATGTGTATTTTATGATCGAAAACTGCATGTATATCTAATATTATCTTCAACAGTAGGGTTTAATTAGGGATATTGTATGATAATAAATGTATACTTAGTATATACGGATGTTGATGTTCTTGATGATTCAAGATTTGGGTTATAATATTAATCATTGATGTTGTGCCTTGTTTGAATGGTTACTGTGGATAATATTAACTAGTAATAGAGGTTACATATTGGGTCGATTAGCATGATGAACAATAATAGCATTTAGTTAATGATCATATTTTTGTAGCCAGTGTGACCGATTTATGATATGTTTGAATATGTGAATTGTGTCTCATAATGAGCTTTAGATGTAACTGTTTAATATGGGCAAATAATTAGAATAGAACAATGAACTAATCATTAAATAGGTGATAACAGAAGTGGTTATGATCGGATTAATGGGATTAACATACAACTTGTGGTGGTTGATTATGTGTTACATGTTGTGACGATTTGGGGAACGGGTAACAGTGGGCCGCCTCCGGTTAAGATGAACACACACAAATTGATTTAACAACTTGGGCTGTTCGTATATTGTGACAACTCGAAATCTAGAACCTTTCGTTGTAACTTGCTTGTACGTTATGTGACTAGTTAAAATGATAACGTGAACCTTTTATGTGATAAGTGCTTTGTTATGTGTGCATTTGTATATATATGTGTACGTGTTTTATGTGAACCGAGAACCCAACCCGAGAACAAAGAACCCGACTCGAGACCATGAGGTCTCGAGTGGACTTGGGCCGAGAACCTAGTGGCCGGTTGGGCCTTTGGGCCGTGAACCCCCACTCGAAACCCACTAAGGGTGCACACTTGGAACTTGACTATATATACACCACCTTAGTTAGTTTTTACCATTTGTTGAACATTAGAACACACACACACCCTCCTACTTCTCTCTCTAAACCTAAGAACACAAACACTTCATCATTCTTGGATCTTTGGACTTGGATCGGCTCACACACACACACCCGGTTGGAAGCTTTACACACACCCTCGAAACCCATTAACCGGTTAGTGTTTTTAAAGATTATGGTTGAATGCTTAGTGTTAGTATGTTCATGTTATGTTTATATGATGAGATTATGTGATAATATGGTAGTTAACTTAGTTATGCATGATGTTTTGAAAAGAAATCGGTTCATGAATATTCTTGTTATGTGTGGAACTATGCATAAATGCTTAATGTAAAAATGGGTTCATTGTATGTTAAAAGGTGAATGATGATATTGGTTGCACTTGGATTTGGATCCGAAAAGTTGGGTGTTTATACTAAACAAATCGGCTAATGAACATGTTTGTCATATAGGATGCATGATAGTAAATTGTATTTTGATTGTTGTTCATAGTGTTGGTTGAATAAGTGATTAATATGTTATGAACTTGATGAACACATGTTTGAATATGTGAAGAACACTTTGAATGATAGTTGAAGATAGAAAACCCTTGTGATTTGATCCATCTTTGACCAATAACCTGATTAGGAAAACTGTTAGTGGAATGCTATTGGTTATTTCCGGATTTGGGCCTGATTATATTGTACCACTAATCTGACTACATCTGCATCAACACGTGAACTTGAAAACGACTGCTACCGACTCGCAATCACGCAGTTGCGACTCGCAACCACAGCGTGATGACTCGAGACCACGCGGTTGCGACTCGCAACCATAGCAGGACAAGCCGAAACCACAGGTTACGAGTCCCGTTGCGACTCGAGACCTTAGCATGATGAACCGAGACTACGGTTGCGACACCGGTTGCGACTCGCAACCATCCATGATCAACACACAGCATGACTCGAGACCATGCTTGCGAGTCCGGTTGCGACTCGAGACCACACTTTGGGCCTTAGTTAGTGGGCCGGACTTATGAACTTCTGTGCTACTGTTGATGAGTTATTTGGGCCTGTTATCACGAGCCCAACTGTTTGGACTTTGAACATGTGATTAACTGTTACCTATGAACTGCTACTGATTAAACGTGTCTGCCATACGTGTTGAACATTTGTGCACTACTTGGTTCGAATCTGATTATACGTGATAACCGTGATAGGACGTTATTGACTACTTGCGACTTGATTGACTTTCTGTGATTAACTGCCGAGCAAACCGAGGTGAGTTCACACCCTCTACAAAGCATGGGATTCCCTGGGTTGGGAACTGGGTTAAGGAACGTGGGTTCCTCGTCCTCCTTGGGCAGGACGTCAGTGGTTCAGGAATGTGATTCCTCGTCCGGATGGACGGATAAACGTACTAGACTAAAACTCTATCACGAAGTCCCTCCTTTTTGTATCGACTAATCGCCGGGCCAATGGCGAGCGGGTCATTAGTTAGATAGCGCTATTTAGGTCTGACAAGCCTCACACCGTGCCGCAGAGGACGGGCGTGAACTAATGGATCTGGGGCACGTCAATGATGATAGACATTGATGTTTTCAGGGCACATAAACATGACTACAGTCAGCAATCGATACGGTAACGAGTCTAGTATACACAAGGGGTAGCCCCCACGGCTGGAGAGCCAGATGATGTACATGGGGTAGCCCCCACGGCCGAAATGCCTGATAACTACATGGGGTAGCCCCCACGGCCGGAGTGCCGGAGTAACTGGGAACGAACTGGTCACGTTTTTTTTAAAACTATGGGGTAACCCCCACGGCAGGATGCCAGATAAAGTAAACTGTTTTCGAAACAACTAAAACGAACGCCCACCCGTGAACTCACTCAACTAGTTGTTGACTCGTTACTACATGCTTTGCAGGACCATAGGTACTCAGTGGGAGCTTGCATGGAGGAGGATCGTTGTGGGACAGGGATTGCTACAAGACTATGTTAAACTTGAAACTTTTGGAACTTATGTTACAACTTTAAACTTATGCTTCCGCTTACAACTTAAACTTATTTGTTTTGGAACACCAATCGTATTGGTTAAACTTTTATAATTACTTATATGCTTGTTCAGTATGATTGGTGGCTGGATCCTGGTCAGTCACGCCTCCAAGCGGTAGTACTCCGCAGGTGGGATTTTGGGGGTGTGACAGATTGGTATCAGAGCCATTGGTTATAGTGAACTTGGTTTTAATAAAGGAGAAACGTTTTTGTTAAAACCAGACTATAACCGGTTTAGTGCTCAACGGTCCACAACGACACTTCGCTCCTCATGCAAGGCTCGACGTTCTAGGTAATATAATGTATGTATATGGCCTACTTGTTAGTTGCGTAGTACATTGCTCATGGTATGCTTGACTAGTATAACTACTGTTGATTGAACACATGCGTACTTACTCTGTCCTACTATCGTGCTTTCGCGAACCTCTCTCACACGTATTGCTTTTATTATGAAGAACCATGTCTGGACGCGTTAACATGACACAAGCCCAGTTGACGGCTTTGATCAACGAGCGAGTTGCCGCAGCGCTCGCAGCTGCACACGCAGGAGGTATATCCTGCAGTCCGAAATTGTTCTAGGATCATTTGGATCCTACTCTCGTGAACCAACCTTTGTGTTAAACTCTGTCTTTTCTTTCACCTACCTTAGGTCAGTATGCTCAGGCACCGGTGTGCACTTTTAAGACCTTTATGGACTGTCGACCCACTACTTTTAGCGGAACTGAGGGAGCAGTAGGTCTCCTACACTGGTTTGAGAAACTGGAGTCTGTGTTCGAAATGTGTGAATGCCCTGAAGCGCGCAGGGTGAAGTATGCTACTGGTACTCTCGAGGGTTTGGCTCTCACGTGGTGGAATGCTCAAGTGCAGATGTTAGGGTTGGTTGCTGCCAATGCCACCCCATGGGAAACTTTCAAGGAAATGATCAGGGAAGAATACTGCAGTCGTGACGACATTCACAAACTGGAAGATGAGTTCTACAATCTCAAGATGTCGGGGTCGGAGATTGAGGCATACACTAAGAGATCGCATGAGCTTGCCTTGTTGTGTCCTACTATGGTGGATCCTCCCTACAAGCGAATTGAACTCTATCTCAAGGGCTTGGTGCCAGAGATCCAAAGTCATGTGACTTCAGCGAACTTGACTACTATCCAGCAGGTTGTACAGTTGGCTCACCGTCTCACTGACCAAGCGGTGGAGCAGAACAAGTTACCGAAGCGCATAGGTGCTGCAACTACTTCTGGTGCTTCTAGTGGGGATAAACGGAAATGGGATGGAACTTCAAGCAGGGGTTCAACTTCGGTGCAAACTCAGTCTCAGCAGAGAAAGACGGACGATCACAAGAGCCCCAGTCAGCAATCGTCTGGTGGTCAAAGTCATGGTGGGTACAAAGGAAATCACCCCAAGTGCAATCGTTGTAGCCTACACCACAGTGGGCCATGCACCAGGGGCAACTGTCATCGATGCAACAAGCCTGGTCATGTTGCAAAAGATTGCAGGAGCGCATATCCCGTCAATCAGAATCGTCAGCAACCTCAGCAGAACCAGCGACAGCAGCAGGGTAACAACAAAGGGTGTTTTCAGTGTGGAGCTGAAGGTCATTTCAAGAAGGATTGTCCCCAACTGAACCAGAACAACAACAATAATCAGGGGAATGGTAACAATGGGAACAACAACAATGGTGCTAGGGGACGTGTGTTCGTGATTGGCCAAGGTGAAGCAAGGAATGATCCCAACGTGGTGACGGGTAAGTTCCTTCTCGACGACTTTTATGTTACAGTCTTATTTGATTCGGGTGCCGATACTAGTTATGTGTCACTAGAAGTTAGTAAGATGCTTAAGCGTATTCCTACACCCCTGAGCGACAAGCACACTGTAGAGCTAGCTAATGGTAAGAGTTTGGAAGCCTCTCACGTAGTCAAGGGTTGCCAGCTTATTCTCGCTAACCAGACTTTCTCTATCGATCTTATTCCTATTGTCTTGGGTAGTTTCGACGTTGTCATTGGGATGGATTGGTTATCCCAACACCGAGCAGAGATTCTTTGCAACGAGAAGATCGTTCGTATTCCTGGTTTAGGTAGTGAACCTCTCATGATTCGTGGCGACAAGAGAAGTGCTGTTGAGAACATCATCTCTCTTCTTAAGGCTCAGAAATGCTTACGAAAGGGCCACACTGCGATTTTGGCTCTAGTTACTGATACCACAGAGAAGGAGAAGAAGCTAGAGGATTTTCCGGTTGTACGCGACTATCCTGAGGTATTCCCTGAGGAATTACCTGGTCTTCCGCCCCATCGCCAAGTCGAGTTTCAGATTGATCTAGCTCCTGGAGCCGCGCCTGTAGCCCGTGCACCTTATCGTTTAGCGCCATCAGAGTTGGAAGAACTCTCCACGCAACTACAAGAACTCTTGGATAAGGGTTTCATTCGTCCTAGCTCATCGCCTTGGGGAGCTCCAGTGTTATTTGTGAAGAAGAAGGATGGTACCTTCAGAATGTGTATCGACTATCGCGAACTCAACAAAGTGACTGTGAAGAATCGTTATCCTCTACCGCGTATTGACGACTTGTTCGACCAGTTGCAGGGGTCGAGCTACTATTCAAAGATCGATCTGAGATCGGGATATCACCAGCTGAGAGTTCGGGAAGAGGATGTCTCTAAGACGGCCTTTAGGACTCGATATGGGCACTATGAGTTTCTGGTCATGCCGTTTGGGCTGACGAACGCACCGGCAGTTTTTATGGATTTGATGAATCGAGTGTGCAAACCGTATCTGGACAAGTTTGTTATAGTCTTCATCGACGACATCCTGATCTATTCTAAGAGCAAAGAAGAGCACGAACAACATCTACGACTTATTTTGGAACTCCTTCGGAAGGAACAGCTTTACGCAAAATTCTCGAAATGCGACTTCTGGCTTCGTGAAGTCCATTTCCTAGGGCATGTGGTGAACAAGGATGGGATTCACGTTGATCCATCCAAAGTGGAATCTATTAAGAACTGGCCTGCGCCTCGCACACCAAAGGAAATTCGCCAATTTTTGGGATTGGCAGGTTATTACAGGAGATTCATTAAGGATTTTTCTAAAATCGCGCAGCCCCTCACGTTGTTAACACAGAAAGGCGTTGTTTATCATTGGGGAAATGCACAAGAGTTAGCTTTTCAGCATCTAAAGGATAGACTTTGTAGTGCACCTATCCTTTCACTGCCAGAGGGCACAGAAGATTTTGTGGTTTACTGTGATGCATCAATTCAAGGTCTTGGTTGTGTATTGATGCAACGAGATAAAGTCATAGCTTACGCCTCACGACAACTTAAAGTTCACGAGAAGAACTACACTACGCATGATTTAGAGCTGGGAGCTGTTGTTTTTGCACTTAAGTTATGGCGGCATTACCTGTACGGAACCAAGTGCGCCATCTACACCGACCACAGAAGTTTAGAACACATATTCAAGCAGAAGGAACTGAATATGCGGCAGCGACGATGGGTCGAGCTGCTGAATGACTACGAGTGCTCTATCAGGTATCACCCGGGCAAGGCCAATGTTGTGGCAGACGCCCTGAGTCGGAAGGACACTACGCCTAAGCGCGTAAGAGCTTTACAACTCACGATACATTCTAGTCTACCTTCGCAAATACGAGCTGCTCAGATAGAAGCACTGAAACCAGAAAACGTTAGAGCTGAAGCTCTACGCGGGTCAAGGCAACGCTTAGAACAGAAGGAAGACGGTGCTTATTATGTAACAGGACGCATTTGGGTCCCACTCTATGGCGACTTACGAGAACTTGTGATGGATGAAGCGCACAAATCTCGCTACTCGGTACACCCTGGTTCGGACAAGATGTACCACGATATTAAAACTACGTATTGGTGGCCTAGCATGAAGGCCCACATAGCAACCTACGTCAGCAAGTGTTTGACTTGTGCGCGAGTCAAGACAGAATATCAGAAACCTTCAGGCCTACTTCAGCAACCAGAGATACCACAATGGAAATGGGAGCAAATTTCCATGGATTTCGTTACTGGCTTACCTAGATCACAGCGCGGGAACGATACTATCTGGGTGATCGTGGATCGACTCACAAAATCCGCACACTTCTTGGCAATCAAAGAAACAGATAAATTCTCCACTCTAGCGGAAATATACCTCAAGGAAGTTGTTTCGAGGCACGGGGTGCCCACTTCTATTATCTCTGATCGAGATGCACGTTTTACTTCGGAACTGTGGCAGGCAATGCACAAGTCTTTTGGCTCACGTTTAGATATGAGCACAGCGTATCACCCACAGACGGACGGGCAGTCCGAGCGAACTATTCAGACATTAGAAGACATGCTTCGCGCTTGTGTAATCGACTTTGGCAACAGCTGGGAAAGGCATCTGCCACTCGTGGAATTCTCGTATAATAACAGCTACCACACCAGCATTAAAGCTGCTCCGTTTGAGGCATTGTACGGACGTAAATGCCGGTCACCCCTCTGTTGGGCAGAAGTGGGGGATAGTCAGATCACTGGTCCAGAACATGTGGTAGACACTACTGAGCGGATTGCTCAAATACGACAACGCATGGCGGCGGCTCGTGACCGTCAGAAGGCCTACGCCGATAAGGGCAGGAAACCACTTGAGCTCCAGGTTGGGGAGCGGGTATTACTCAAAGTCTCACCCTGGAAGGGTGTGGTTCGTTTTGGTAAACGCGGCAAACTCAACCCACGGTACGTTGGACCTTTTGAAATTCTTGAGAAAATAGGCAAGGTGGCCTACAGACTGAAATTACCAGCAGAACTCGGTGCAGTTCACAACGTTTTCCATGTGTCGAATCTGAAGAAGTGTCTGTCAGATGAGACGCACGTAGTTCCTCTGAAGGAACTTACGATCGACGAACAGTTGAAATTCGTCGAAGAACCTGTCGAGATCACGGACCGGGATGTTAAGGTCCTCAAGAGCACTAGAATACCTCTTGTACGAGTTCGTTGGAACTCACGTCGCGGCCCAGAGTTTACCTGGGAGCGCGAAGATCGGATGAAACAAAAGTATCCCCAACTGTTTGAGAACAGTACAAACGCTACTGAGGCTGAAGCTACGGAATTTCGGGACGAAATTCCAGATCAACGGGGGGTGGATGTGACACCCCAGGAAAACCGGGAAAACCTTGCAACCTAACTAGCTTCCTCAGTGAGTGCCATCAAATTTCGGGACGAAATTTCTTTCAACTTGGGGATGATGTGACAACTCGAAATCTAGAACCTTTCGTTGTAACTTGCTTGTACGTTATGTGACTAGTTAAAATGATAACGTGAACCTTTTATGTGATAAGTGCTTTGTTATGTGTGCATTTGTATATATATGTGTACGTGTTTTATGTGAACCGAGAACCCAACCCGAGAACAAAGAACCCGACTCGAGACCATGAGGTCTCGAGTGGACTTGGGCCGAGAACCTAGTGGCCGGTTGGGCCTTTGGGCCGTGAACCCCCACTCGAAACCCACTAAGGGTGCACACTTGGAACTTGACTATATATACACCACCTTAGTTAGTTTTTACCATTTGTTGAACATTAGAACACACACACACCCTCCTACTTCTCTCTCTAAACCTAAGAACACAAACACTTCATCATTCTTGGATCTTTGGACTTGGATCGGCTCACACACACACACCCGGTTGGAAGCTTTACACACACCCTCGAAACCCATTAACCGGTTAGTGTTTTTAAAGATTATGGTTGAATGCTTAGTGTTAGTATGTTCATGTTATGTTTATATGATGAGATTATGTGATAATATGGTAGTTAACTTAGTTATGCATGATGTTTTGAAAAGAAATCGGTTCATGAATATTCTTGTTATGTGTGGAACTATGCATAAATGCTTAATGTAAAAATGGGTTCATTGTATGTTAAAAGGTGAATGATGATATTGGTTGCACTTGGATTTGGATCCGAAAAGTTGGGTGTTTATACTAAACAAATCGGCTAATGAACATGTTTGTCATATAGGATGCATGATAGTAAATTGTATTTTGATTGTTGTTCATAGTGTTGGTTGAATAAGTGATTAATATGTTATGAACTTGATGAACACATGTTTGAATATGTGAAGAACACTTTGAATGATAGTTGAAGATAGAAAACCCTTGTGATTTGATCCATCTTTGACCAATAACCTGATTAGGAAAACTGTTAGTGGAATGCTATTGGTTATTTCCGGATTTGGGCCTGATTATATTGTACCACTAATCTGACTACATCTGCATCAACACGTGAACTTGAAAACGACTGCTACCGACTCGCAATCACGCAGTTGCGACTCGCAACCACAGCGTGATGACTCGAGACCACGCGGTTGCGACTCGCAACCATAGCAGGACAAGCCGAAACCACAGGTTACGAGTCCCGTTGCGACTCGAGACCTTAGCATGATGAACCGAGACTACGGTTGCGACACCGGTTGCGACTCGCAACCATCCATGATCAACACACAGCATGACTCGAGACCATGCTTGCGAGTCCGGTTGCGACTCGAGACCACACTTTGGGCCTTAGTTAGTGGGCCGGACTTATGAACTTCTGTGCTACTGTTGATGAGTTATTTGGGCCTGTTATCACGAGCCCAACTGTTTGGACTTTGAACATGTGATTAACTGTTACCTATGAACTGCTACTGATTAAACGTGTCTGCCATACGTGTTGAACATTTGTGCACTACTTGGTTCGAATCTGATTATACGTGATAACCGTGATAGGACGTTATTGACTACTTGCGACTTGATTGACTTTCTGTGATTAACTGCCGAGCAAACCGAGGTGAGTTCACACCCTCTACAAAGCATGGGATTCCCTGGGTTGGGAACTGGGTTAAGGAACGTGGGTTCCTCGTCCTCCTTGGGCAGGACGTCAGTGGTTCAGGAATGTGATTCCTCGTCCGGATGGACGGATAAACGTACTAGACTAAAACTCTATCACGAAGTCCCTCCTTTTTGTATCGACTAATCGCCGGGCCAATGGCGAGCGGGTCATTAGTTAGATAGCGCTATTTAGGTCTGACAAGCCTCACACCGTGCCGCAGAGGACGGGCGTGAACTAATGGATCTGGGGCACGTCAATGATGATAGACATTGATGTTTTCAGGGCACATAAACATGACTACAGTCAGCAATCGATACGGTAACGAGTCTAGTATACACAAGGGGTAGCCCCCACGGCTGGAGAGCCAGATGATGTACATGGGGTAGCCCCCACGGCCGAAATGCCTGATAACTACATGGGGTAGCCCCCACGGCCGGAGTGCCGGAGTAACTGGGAACGAACTGGTCACGTTTTTTTTAAAACTATGGGGTAACCCCCACGGCAGGATGCCAGATAAAGTAAACTGTTTTCGAAACAACTAAAACGAACGCCCACCCGTGAACTCACTCAACTAGTTGTTGACTCGTTACTACATGCTTTGCAGGACCATAGGTACTCAGTGGGAGCTTGCATGGAGGAGGATCGTTGTGGGACAGGGATTGCTACAAGACTATGTTAAACTTGAAACTTTTGGAACTTATGTTACAACTTTAAACTTATGCTTCCGCTTACAACTTAAACTTATTTGTTTTGGAACACCAATCGTATTGGTTAAACTTTTATAATTACTTATATGCTTGTTCAGTATGATTGGTGGCTGGATCCTGGTCAGTCACGCCTCCAAGCGGTAGTACTCCGCAGGTGGGATTTTGGGGGTGTGACATTGGGCCACATAACAAGAGGATTGTACATATGGTTGGATTTGGCTAAGAAAGTTAGAACAATATTACTTATTTCGGACTTGGGCATTGGGCCGACTGGGCCGTACCCTCGGCTATAATTTGAACGGGCCTGTTTAAGACATGGGGCCGCACATGATTGATAATTAGATTTGAAACATATGGCAGTAAGTTATGTATGTATATAGTATGTTTGAACTACTATATGTTAAGTGATTATTCAATGGTGCTATGCGAATAGATTAACTATCATGACTAGAATTACATGTGTGCATTACATGTATAACAAATGTATCTTGTGCGAACATGGAATACGTGAATTAACTGTATGCGTAACGTGTGGGTTATGTGCAACTGAGATTAATTGTTGTCGGTAATCATGTTAGGACATCTGTAATCAACTATTAAGCAGTTAACTAAATCTTACCGAGCAAACCAAAGGTGAGTTCATTGCTCTTTCTCAAGCATGGATCCCAGTGAAGGGATAACGGGTAACGTTCCGATGAGGAATGCATGGGTAATGGGATGTTGGTTATTGTACTCAGTTTTCTATCATTGTAAGACCACTACATCTACCGGGTCGTTGCTTGTAGGGCAACGGGGGTTATTAGTTGATAGCGCTATTAGGTTTGGCACCCTCACGACGTTCGAGGAGAACGGGCGTGAACTAATTACCTTAAAACATGACAATCACATATTATATGGCCGTTCGGTAATCGAGTAATAACAACATCGAAACATCAAACATCATAACAACAAACAACATATCGTCTTGTAAACTGTTTTACTCACATGATCGGTAACACAACTTGGTAAACAAACACAAACCTTGAACTCACCAGCGTAGTCTGACACACTTGTTTACATGCTTGTAGGTAATTATTGAAGGAACTTGGGAGCTTGCTGTCTGATGCTGCTGGAGTGGTTGTGGTCATAATAAACAGTTATTTTGATTTGGTTTTGATACATTTACACACTTATACATTTATGCTTCCGCTCAATACTTTGGTTTTGGTTTAACTTTCAAACGATACATTTCTTTCAATTGGGTATTTCAGTGCATTATAACTTGTGTTTGATATGATTGGTGGCTCTTTGTTGGATCGTTGCACCTCCAATAGGGACATACCCTAGGTGGTAATTTGGGGGTGTGACATGTAATGCAATTATTACCTTATTTAAAATACCTTCAACTGCATCTTCTGATAAATCAACATTCATTTCACTCAAATGATCCCTTCAACTGCATCTTCAATCATGAACTATCTAAAGAAATGGATGAAATCATCCAAAAATACACAAAATAAAACTAAGTAAACCATCCAATATTCTTGAGTACTCACCATTAATGTGATGACCAATATAAAATCAAACCCTAAAAGCATCCAAATCATAATGAAATATGAAAGAAACAAACCAAAAAACTTGTTGGGCGATTAAAATTAAAAGGATATCATACGCAATATTCAGATAATTAGAATGACCATTTTTACCTTACTTGACAACAATAGCAAACAACATCAAACAATAATAGCAAACAACATCAAACAATAATAGCAAACAACATCAAACAACAATAGCAAACAACATCAAACAATAATAGCACACACCTGATGTTGAATCCACTGTAGATGTTGAGTCCACTGTAGATGCTGAACCACTGCTGTTACAAACAAATACTACCTCGGGAACTGGAAATTTAAAAGGAGCGGCTTCAAAGTCTTCAACAATCAGAAGATTCAAATCCCAAGCAAATGAAACCCTAATTTCAAAAAGAATAATCAGTAAACATATTCAAAGTCTTCAACAATCAGAAGATTCAAATCTCAAGCAAATCAACACAGATCTATAAACATACAAATCAAACCTCAAATGGAAGAACCTTGCCGACGAAGAAGATGAAAGAATCTTCCCAACTATAGCTCGGGATGATAATTACAAAAGCCAGATATTACCTCATGGTATAATCAGACATGAAAATTACAAAGGCTGAATGATTCATGACGAGATGATTTGCTTTTATCTTTGATTAAGAAGGAAGAAGAGTACAGGAGAAGAAGATTCAGATTCAAGGTTTTGAAAAAGAAAAAAGGAGACGGAGGGAGTATAAAAGGGATGAAAGTGTGGTACTGTTGGGCGGGAAAACAGAAATGAGGATGCCCTAATTTAATGACACATGGCCCAAATAACTTTCATCTAGTATATACAAGTACGTATGCCGTCTGTATCTAACAACTGAAGCCGTCGTTCCTTCAACCGTTCTCTGAGAGAATTCAGAGTTTCAGTTGCAGCTATGTGCCTCTCTTTAAGCTCTGCAACGGTGGACATCTGCGTACACAAAAACTATCACCAAATCGTATAGGGAGAAGGAGGTTAAAGTGAGATTTCATACCTGATTGATTGTGGTCGGGGATTTGAAATTTGAAATGAGTTTAGGGTTAAAAATCGCCAGAGAGAAGAGAGAGAAGAGGGAAATGAAATCTGGATCTATTTGTAGAGACTGAGAAGCAGACAAAAAAAGAAGAGAAAGAAGGGGAAAACACTGTTGGGCGGGAAAAAGGCATTCAAGGGGTTCTCTGGTGTTGACACGTAGCCCAAAGAGTAGTCCAAATACCTTTTATTTATTATATATAATAGATTATATGGTTTTAAGTTGATTTATTAACTCATACACGGATTTACAGAGGATAAGAATAAAGATCAACATAATTCATCATATTATTATATGGTTTTAAGGAGTTTTTTTCCCAAACGAGCGTAGATACAAAAAGTATTTACCTATACAGAGGATAAGAATAAAGATCAACATAATTCATCATATTATTATATGGTTTTAAGGAGTTTTTTTCACAAACTAGTGTAGATACAAAAAGTATTTACCTATACAGAGGATAAGAATAAAGATCAACATAATTCATCATATTATTATATGGTTTTAAGGAGTTTTTTCCCAAACTAGTGTAGATACAAAAAATATTTACCTATTTGGGTACTTTGAAAAATATTTACCTATTTGGGTACTTTTCTATATCTCTTTATTTTTTTTTACCTAATTTATACATTTCTTTTTATTTTTCTACCCAAAGTAAAATTAGATTACTCACAGAATTAGAATCAACAAAAATATGAGTAATCATTTTTTGTAAAAAAATAAAATGCTACAAATATTCAAAAAAAATCTGCAAAAATTCTAAAAAAAAAATCTGCAAAAAATCCTCAAAAAAACTGCAAAAATATATTAAAAAATTCTACAATAATTCTGCAAGGTTAAAAAAATCTGCAAAAAATATTATAAAAAAACCATATAATCTATAGGGTAATAGTTGGTGGATTTGATGGTCCACATTGTGTAGTTCGTTTGAGGTTAATATCTATAAAAAAAAACAAAACTACTTATACTTACAGAATATTGGAGAAATAATCACTATTAATAAAATTGAAATAATTAAAATACTTATGATCTTTTCTCAAAACTCAAATTTCAAGAAATTCGAAATTTGTAACTTTATTTTATAAATTGCATGAGTTTAAATAAACTTGTTTGAAATATCAAACTTTCCACGAAATTACTATCACTTAATCGATATAACTTAGGGGAGTAAATTTGTGAATTTATTGTTTTATTTTTTTATGAGCTTAGTTTAAACGGGCCTAGACAATTTCAGGTTATAAAAAGAAAATAAAACGGATAAAGAAATGGAGTTTTTTCCCAAACTAGTGTAGATTATATGGTTTTTTTTATAATATTTTTTGCAGATTTTTTTAACTTTGCAGAATTATTGTAGAATTTTTTAATATATTTTTGCAGATTTTTTGTGGATTTCTCGCAGATTTTTTTGTAGAATTTTTCAGGTTTTTTTAAATATTTGCAGAACTTTTTATTTTTTAACAAAAAATAATTACTCATATTTTTGCCGATTCTAATTCTGTGAGTAATCTAATTTAAATTTGGGTAGAAAAATAAAAAGAAATGTATAAATTAGATAAAAAATTAAAGGGATATAAAAAAGTACTCAAATAGGTAAATATTTTTAAAGTACCCAAATAGGTAAATACTTTCTGTATCTACACTAGTTTGGGAACAAACTTTGGTTTTAAGTGGATTTATTAACTTATATACGGATTTATAGAAAATGACAGTGTTTAAAAATTCCAGAAGTTTAAAATCATCATATAAATATATTTCATATATGATACTAAAAATTGGTTGGTTTAATTCAATTTTAATTTGAGAGCAAAATCATGAAATTAGTGGAAGGGGTCAATAGGTATTGAGTTGTGCTCAAAGAAGCATACCAATGGAGTTTGTGTTGGCCTTTAGGTTGTCAACTACTATTTGGAAAGGGCTTGTGTTTATGAGGCTAAGTTGCCAAGATACATAAATATTTTAAAGTAAATTATACACTAAAATTGCTTTCTTAAGGATATGTATGATTGAATTTGCTTAAATCTTTAGATTATGTGTCAAAACCTTTCTTGCTTTGTTTGACCTTTTGTTATAAGTCGAGTGTGCCTATCTTGGTATAGACAACACTACAATATTCAATATATTTAATCAATTAAAATGTAAGATGGACTCACCTTAGCCTTTAGAGCTCCCTAATTGCATTATTCTTGCCAACTACCGTTAACTTTCTTAGAGCTAACTCATTATCATTGGTGTGTGCTTCAGTTAGCACAATTTACAACTTTTTTTAATAACAAATTTCTTTTAATCTCTGTAGTTAGTGGGACTTGAACCCAAAACCTTAATCTCATAAACCCAGGTGTTTAAAGGTTATGTCTTTCCAAAAGACAACAGACAAGATCTTACAGCTTCGTGACAACCTACTCAAGGCTAGAAGTCGACAAAAGAGCTACGCCGCAAAACGTCGCAAACCCTTGGAATTTAACGTTGGTGACTTCGTTCTTCTCAAGGTATCCCCTTGGAAGGGAGTAGTCTGCTTTGGTAAAAAAGGAAAACTTGCTCCACGTTTTTTAGGTCCATTCAAGATCCTCGCAAGGATTGGCAAGGTAGCTTACCGACTTGATCTATCTCAAGAGCTCAACAATGTTCACCCAACGTTCCATGTATCCAACCTCAAGAAATGCTTAGCCGACGAAGGACTTCAAGTTCCACTTGACGACTTACGTATCAACGAGTCTTTACACTTCGTCGAGAAACCGGTAGAAATCATGGACTGAGGAACCAAGCAACTAAGGCACAGTCATATTCCCATAGCCAACGTTTGATTGGAAGGCAAACGTGGTGCCGAATTCACTTGGGAACTCGAGAGTGATATGAAGACTAAATACCCACACTTGTTCGTTGAGTCTTCCTGTTGAATATGGACGAAATTTCCTAAAGTAGGGGAGATTGTAGCACTCCGCATTTTTGTACTTTCCTTATTTAGAATGTTGTAATATCATTTCTATTTTTAGTAACTTCTATTCATTTTTCGTTTCCAACTTGTAATCCGAGACCTTGATCATAATAGAAATTCATATCTTATACATACATTCATACTTGTGTTTCATGCAATCAAACATGTGTTTCCATGCGAAACCAAGACTTGTTATACATTCAACTTATCATTTATACATACACGATACGTTACGCATACATACATACATACGCTTTCCATACTCGGAAACATGTTAAAACATAAGTTTTAACATAAAATAACGAACATTTAAGAGTTCAGGGGCTAAAAGTGAATAAACCAAACTCTGAGTGAAACATTAACACGCAGTGTCGCGCGGGCTCTATATCTTTTGCCCGCCGCATGATGCGAAGCTGCTTAATCCGCACCGAGTTATTTCTCATATCCGGGTTGGTCACTTTCACTTTTCTTCTTCCTAAATCACCTTATAACTCCATTAAAACACTAACCCTACTCAACCACTATACAACCAAGCCTCCCACACCTTCATTCCACTTTTCCCACACCATAATCTCACCCAAAACACTCTCAAATCAGTTGTTTTGCAAAATTGGATAGACTATATCCAACTCCAAAAGTGAGTTTCTAACTCACTTTCCTTCATGTTTTCTTCATCTTTCTTACTTCAAATCACTTGGATAACATCTTGGATTGTTACCCAATGTTCACCATGGTGTAACAAAAGGGTTAAACTCCAGAAAAGATCCCTAAAGTGGTCTAAACATTCTATTTTGATTTAACTTTTGCTACTTGTTCTTGTGGAAGTCTTATACCTACGTTTTTCCCAATAAAATTCATGATTGTGGGGCTTGTGTAAGGTAGATTTCCATCAGATTTAAGGTCCAAAATACCTCTAAACTTTCTATTCTAAAAGGTTCCAAGCAACCTACAAAGTGTTGAAACCATCCAAGCTCACAATCTTCAATGTTGTGAGACTTGTGTTTTGATAAAGTGTGAACAATGGAAGCCTTGGCTTTCCAACTATGATTCCACTTCCTCACTCACTTAATTAATTCTTTATTCTTTACCCTAAATTATCAAGTTAACTTACTAGTAACAAAGTGTCTAAACTACACCTAGTCTCCAAACATTTGCCATGATTGGACTGCACTCGTCTAGTTTGAGTTCACTTGGTTACTTGATGATTTAGATGACATAGATTCCTAAGTAGTTTCCAAGAAACAAAGTGAGCCAACCCCACGCCGTCTCTAACATTTGCCATGTTGGGTATGTACTAGTCGGGTGTACCCATTTGGCTAGTTAGACGTATAAGGGTTTTTGTATATTTATTCTTATTTCATGACTAACCGAAATCATCAACTAGGTTGATGATTTTGTGCTTTGGTGAACAACATAATTAGGTTTAATGGATGGAAATCATCCTACCTCCTTGCATGACCATTTAGATAATTCTTTATTATCAAAAGACTAAAATCGATATCTCGTTAACTTAATTCCGAAGCGAATCCACAAACTCATACACCTCCGCTTCCCGATCGTAGGGTAACTTCGGTGCTCCCAACTCAAAACTCCCCAATCTGACTCAAGTGGAAGCTTTGCAAACCGTGAGTTTACATGACCCCCATTTTCACACTTTTGGGTGCAATATGTAACAAATTATCGAACTCACAATCACAACATTCAAATCAATCAATCTGTTTATACATGCTAGAAGCCTTGCTTGTATAAATATTTGTCATTAACTTCACGAGCCAACTTTAACATGTATAGCGCTATAGGAGTAGCACATCGCTCTTAGGAAGGGTCTATGTTAAGTCATTCAATCACAGTCATGTCGCTTCGGCGACAAGATACGCAACTTTGTGAACACATTTGGTTTGGCATATATTTGATGCATGCTAGTATGTTATGTTTATGCCTTAGTATATTATTATGCCATGTAGGATTGATGACAACTTTTACTATTATGCTAGTATTCAAACTTGTAAACTCGTCAATGCTTTATGTGTTGACTCTATTTGAATATGTATATATATATATATATATTGCAGGAAATTGATGTCATGTCGTTCTTAAGAAACTAGTAGGACGGATTTAGAAACTCATTTTAATTTATGTACTTTTAATGTTGTATTTGAATTTTCCTTGTCGTATTTTATTTCAAACAATGTACCAAGTTAGTATTAATGAAATCCGAATTATTTAAATATTGTCATATTTAGCAAGTTGTGACGTCTCGAGCAATCTATTTCGTCTCGCCCCGATGTTTCCTTTATCGGTTGGGGTGTGGCATGTGGATTCTTTTAATCATACATCTCTACTATTTGATATTGTTCACAGTGATTTATGGACCTCCCCATATTTGAGTAGTGGAGGTCACCGTTATTACGTATTGTGTCTTGAAGATTTTATAAACTTCTTATGGACCTACCTAATTAGCAATAAATCACAAGTATTCTCCATCTTCACCATTTTTTCCAAATTAATAACCACTCAATTTGATCAATTAAACAATTTCAGTGCGATAATGGTAAAGATTATGCAAATTTATGGTTTAAACAGTTTTGCAACCAAAAATGATACGCATTTTAGGTACTTTTGCCCCAACGCCTCCTCCCAAAATGGCAAAGCTGAACTTTCGTTCCATTAACAATACTATTCGAATTTTGCTTGCACAATCCTCATAGCCAAATACTTACTGGCATCATGCCCTTGAAGTTGCAACTCACCTCCTAAATATCCTTCCAAACAAACTTCAAATTGTTTGGTGAATCGGTGTGGACGCCCAATCAAGAGAGGGCGGCCGACCCTAGCCTTGAGCCGACCCACACGTCGTTTTAATTGGAAGTTAAATTGGGGGTTTAGTTTAACCGGCCCTAGTTATCTTTAAGTGGGCTTAGGCCTAACTTGAGGACATAGTTGTCAATAGCGATTATAGTGATCGCTATAGCCCGCTATGTAGCGAATCGATGAAGTTTCGCTATTTGGGTTATAGCGTAAACAGCGATAGTTCACTTTTTTATGTAAACTAGTTATAAAAACCGTCGCCGCGTTGCGGCGAACTTCTTTTATTATTTAGTCTGTGTTTATATGTGTTTGAAATCACTACGAGCGCGTTGCACATGGAATTACTGACAAAAATAAAAAGAAAATGTAGAAAAAAACACTAAAAAATAACCGAAAGAAAATCAACTAAAAAAGCTGTATGGTAATGATGTTGTTCAGTAGAAGCCCGTAGTCAGAGATGAGCAAATAGTAATTGGTACCGGTACCGAATTTCCTGAACCGAAAGATCCTAAGTACCATTTCGGTACTGACGTTTGGCGTTCCTAGTACTGGTTCGCTACCGGTTTTTACCTTCATATACCGATACCGTAACCGGTATTTTCAGCACCAATACCGATTCAGTATCAGTTGGCACCGAGCTCATCCCTACCCCTGAAACTAAAAAAAAGTTGTACGATACCGTTGGTGTTCGTACGGTACCCGTGATCAAGATGAGCAAATGGTACTGGGTAGCAGTACCAAATTTCTCGAACTAAAAGATTATCAATCTCAATCCGGTACCGACTTTTGGCGTTTTATATACAAGACTGGTGCTGGTTTTTACCCTCATGTACTGATAACGAACCGGTATTTTCGATACAAGCACTGGTTAACACTAAGCTTGTTAGACTTAAAAAATAAAGGAGATAACAATTATTATAATATTAAGATAATAAAACTATAAAAAAAACTAATATAATATTTTATTATACTGTAGTTTACTGTTCATTTGCTTAGGACAATAGCAATTAGATGGTCTAGGGTTTCATCTGAGATCTTGGTCTTCCATAGCAAATAGCAAGATCTTCATCGCTCTACTTCAAAGTTTTGCAAAATTTCAACGATAAGGAGGTTAGAATTAAACGCAGTTTTGTTTCGTGTATTTCTTCCGGTGTATGTTTGATTTAGGGCTTCATAACCATTTCATTTTATTCATTCCATCACTTTCTTTAGACATTAGGGCTAGAATCCGAAATTCTGAACTGACCTGTGTAAATTGATGCCTGTAATGTGTGTTTTATCATGTGTTTGTTTGAATCTGAACTGAGTTGTGTAAATCGATGATCGAATGTGTTAAATTGGAGCGAGTAGAAACCAATCACTCTGATCAGCTGAGCGTATCAAATACGAGTATTTCTTATACACAAATTTTCGTTCATCCTCTTAGTTTTTCTTTTCTGTTCTTTTGGTTCGTTTTTTCTATTTTTTCACACAGGTACTGTTTGAAGTGTTTATTGAGCTGCAATTCTGATTGAATTTGAATCAGGTACGGTGGTTTTGGAATGCGAACAGGTTAAATTAGTTTTTTTTACGTGTTTGTTGGTGAAGTTGAATGGTTCTTGTTGTTATTATCTACTGATATATTCATTATGCACAAGAAAGAAAGCAAATGGACTTCATCAAGTGCTTGTATGCATGGTTTAAAAAAGCGGTTGAGGCGTGCGCCTCGAGGCGCGCCTCAAGGCGAAACTCCCAAAAATCCATTCTATTGCACGTGTGCCTCAAAGAGGCTGAGGCGCTAAAAAGGCTGCGCCTCAGGGGTTTCTGATGTTTGTTTTTGACTTTTTGTGTCAATTTCTAGCAATTTATGTCTTTTTTATGAGTGTTTTTGATGATGGATTTAGTTAGTATTATTATTTTTATAAGATATATAACTTTTATATTTATTTTAATTCCGCCCCGGGCTTATGCCTCTGTTCGCCTCGAGGCTTACGCCTCGTGATGCGAAGAGAAAACGCCTCGAAACTTGTTTCCGTTTTTTAAACCTTGCTTGTATGTTTCAATGTAATATGCCTTTTCTTCTGGCATTATATAATGTATGTATGTATGTTTGTGATCA